>NC_085879.1:38518705-38526205 GCF_034702125.1 Engraulis encrasicolus | reverse complement strand
ACTTCACTCTTGAAGTCTGTTCGCTCCCACTCCCATTTCCACCCCCATCACCACCCCTCAGCTTTCCCTTTTCGCACCGTCAAGGGATTCTTTAACAAAACAAATCTGAAACACTTGCATCGAATTATTTACACTTGGCTCACTGATGTATGAAGACGAAGGCAGAGCTGTAATTAGCAAAGGGTTTGATTGCCACCCTCTTCCTCCTCCTTGCCATTCTGCCAGCGAACATGGAGCTTGTTCCCTGCACAGTTTATTTTTTACAGCAGAAGGTCCACGACACATTGCCAGGGATTCTAGAAAGTTTGTTATGAACTAGGAAAATGTTCTGATCCATTTCAAAACGTTTTGAGAACCCCTGATTTTAAATGTTCATTCAACACTTAGCAAGCCAAATTTGACATGCATAGTGTTTGTCTTAACTTACTCGTTGTTGAATTAACACTCCTAGAAATGTACTAAGCAGCCTAATTCGCCATCCTGCTAACAATTCGTTCACGTCAAAAGCGACCAGAGCGGCAGAAGTCATTATTCGTCTATGGATGGTCAGCAAATGGCGCGACCAGAGCAAATTACCCAGGGGGCGAAGCAAGTTGGGTGACCAGAGCGAATTTCAGAGATTAGAAATCAGCTAATATTTTGATAATGAGATATGACGCGGTTCGGCGAAAACCAGTTGGAATGTTCAGATCTTCGAATGTCCCAGGCTGACAAGTTAGTGCCGTTATGTGAATAGCTAAATCAAGCATGTCAATATCCCGTCCAGAGCGAAATACAGCAAAACTTCTTCAACGACCCTGCACTACTTTGTCTCTATGGTCGTTTCTGGTGTGCATGTACAGTAATACTTGTACTGTAAGTCCAGAGTAATTCCCTCCATCGTACCAAAGTATAGTATCATCGCCATGTCATGATCAGAGGTGTCAAAGGTAAAAGTAAAAGTAAAAAAAGAAACACTGTTTCCTTCCAAGACAAGTAACTTATCTGAGTAACCAGCAGACCTGTGTACTTGTCTTACGATCACCTAATTTTGCACCGGTTGGATCAAGTATGTGGTGGTGGGACCTTGTTAGGTTTTCAGTGTTTTTCAGTAATAACACAGTCTATCTATATCATTAGGTACAATGGAGTAAATGGTGTTACATCTATGTAATGCCATGTGCTAGTGTTGTAATTACACCACAAATGTACTTTCACTTTTACTTTTGACACCTCTGGTCACGATGTAGCGAGGGAGGGGGAGATATGGAGATATGGAGGATGGAGATATGGAGGATGGGGTGGACAGAGTATAGAAAAGGTGTAGGCCTAAGCAAGGGGCTGGGTGCTCAGTAAAAATGCAGTGTTCAACACTTAGAAGTGTTTCTCAAACTTTTTCAGACCGAGGACCATTTTTTCCCCCTCAAAATGTACCTGTACAGTGACCACCTGTCAACTGAATTTACGGTTCCTGTGTGCTAATTTGACACCACTAATTTCAATGCAGACAACTTCATTTTTATTCAAATTACATGCCTGTCTTGTTGAGGTGAACATATGACTTCAGCTATGTTTAGCTTTGTAATAATGTTACAAATATAGCCTACCGCTAGCTTGTCTTGTAAAAGTTGAAATCCACTTGCAGACCACCTGAGCTCTATCGCGGACCACCAGTGGTCTCCGGACCACACTTGGAGAATCACTGAGGGAACAAGATGCTAAATCAACTCTCTAAGGGTTGAATCAACGATGCATTTTTTCCTGTGTGTTGTGGGTTTGTGGAGAGCAAGGAGGTGGGTGGAGGGGGGACGTGAGGGGGGGGGCGTGAGGGAGCGCTCATCCAAAACGCTGAATGCCGGCACTCCTGGGAGCAGCAGGCAGCGCCGACTTATTCTGTCAGACTGCAACACCAAAGGGCTTAATGAATTATCCAGCCGGGGTGGGAAGCAATTAACCTACATTAGATTGGGAGGTGCAGCCTCTGTCAGACGCGCTGTGTGTGGATGACTGGTGACTTGCCGGGTGTGCGGGCAGGCAGGCCAGACCAGGCAAGCAGGCAGGGTGAATGGAGAGACGTGGCTGGGCTGACGAGTGTCGAACCAACTTATCTTTTGGAGGAGGAGGAGGAGGAGGCGGTGGTGGTGGTGTGTGGTGATAGGTGGGGGGATCTCAGGATTATCTAATAGCGTCTCACGCTTTGGCGTTCAGTGTTTGTGTTGATCCGCCATACAAAATGCACCCTCCACCGCATAAACTTGCTAATTGGGCATTTCCTACGTGCGATCGAGCCAAATATCAAGAGAGCTTTGTAGATATAATGCATAGGCCTATACTATGTTTATGTTTTCACTAGAGGATGCGGAAAAAAAGAGTTCTAACAAGGCGATTTTCCAGGCGTGAAATGTTAGTGGTGCAGAATGAAGAGGAGTACTGAGAGGAAAGTTCATGTGGAATAGCTGCCCTGCAGACTGCCTGCTTATTTAATGAGACCAATCCCCACCGGCTCAAACTCAGATTCATCTCTCTGTTTTTTCTTGCACGAGAGAGAGAAGAGAGAGAGAGAGAGAAGAGAGAGAGAGAGAGAGAGAGAAAGAGAGAGAGAGGAGTGTGTGCGTGCATGCGTGCGTATGTGCGTGTGTTCGTGCGTGCGTGTGTGTGTGTGTGTAAAAAAAGCGGGGGGAAGAGTTGTAGATTCAGTGTGGATTCGGAGTATATGTGACCCCTCGAAGGAATGGAAACAGAGGTTTCTTCTAACTACTTGGGTCACTATCGACACAATCTAAATTAATTTTTCAACAGCTCACGTCACAGAGAGAGAAAGGGAGAGAGAGAGAGAGAGAGCGAGAGAGAGAGAGAGAAAGAGAGAAAGAGAGAGAGAAAGGGAGAGAGAGAGAGAGCTACTGTAGAGAGACGACGACGTCATGTCCAATCCAGCATTTTTAAATTGAAACCTGAAACTTTTGACTTGGAGTGTTTTTAATGGAGTATTACATTTGTTTTGGTAGCAAAGGTCAGCTGTTTCTTGCCTTTTGTATTTAATTGGTGCTTTTGGGGCTTTTTTAGCTGTGGGTTTATTTTGACTGTTGTATCTGGACTGAGTCTCTTTTGTTTTGAGCAGAGAAGGTCGGGTCCTAAGAGATACTCACCGTACATATATAATGCGTTGTGAATGCTGAGCACAAACTCTTCTTTGGGAGTTGTCTTAACAAATTTGTCTTTTCAAATATTAACAATAAGTAAATTAAAGACGAAAATATCTCCATTCCGTAGCCCCTTAATGCACGCCGTACCTCCTATGGCACGCTGTAATAGACATTGAAAGTTAACTACTATAGTACTACATTACTATGACAGTGAACGGGGCCTTTAGTAATAGATTACGACTTGGTCATTGCCATTCTGGTAACAGCTAATTTATAATGACCTGTCTTAAGGGGTTAATGACCAAAAGTCGAGTGTGAAAGAGTGACAGTCCCACAGGTGTTAATCATCTCAGCCTGTAACTATCTCCCTGATTTCCACCAGACAAAAATAGAGAAAAAAACAAATAGCGGAAAGAAATAGAAAAGAAAAAAAGAAAAACTAATAGAGGAAAGAAATAGAAAAGAGGGAAAAGAAAAATCAATTACCACAAGGGTACTGTATATCCTGCTCACTGAATCTGTTGAGGCAGCCCCTTTCCAATAAGAGGATTGTTGTATTGGGCAGCAGTGGCTGGGAATGGCAGGCCTCCATGGAGTCAGAGCATGGAGAAGACATTGGACTGGCTCCTGAGAACCATCAAAACATGGAGGAAAAAAGGAGGGTCAGCTCTCAGGTCGAGAAGTATGAGAAGTCTCAGGAAAACGAAAGATGTCTCTGTTGTCCAGAGATGTAGTAGAGGTAGAAAGTACAAGTACTCTTATGGATGTAACACATTAGTAGTTTGAAATTACATTGTTGGAAATAAGTAATATTGTTGTAATTGTAATTTTATCCGTAACAGTAGTTCTGCTTTACACATCTCTGCTGTTATCTGTGATAATGGGATGGGAAAAGTGGAACTAGGCTAACTGAAACTTGTAGCAGAACAGAAACAGAGGCAGACACTTCGCTTCAATCCATCCACGGGTATCAGATACTGTACATCCAGACTGGACCATGAAAAGGGAGTAGCTTATTGATTTCCTGATGTTTCCTTTCTTTCTTTCTCTCTTTCGCTCTCTCTCTCTCTCTCTCTCTCTCTCTCTCTCTCTCTCTCTCTCTCTCTCTCTCTCTCTCTCTCTGCCTCCTGTAACGGATTTTGATTTGCAAAGGTAGACAGCAAAAGTAAAAGTGCCTGGTGCTCAGTACACAATCCACAAGCAGTTTTTATGCGGCCCATTTGTTTCAGTCTCTGTCGGCAAAAGGATAACCTTTCGTAGACCTTCACCCTTACTTTAGCTTGATTTCACATGCCAGACACTCCCCCTCCATATGCACACACACACACACACACACACACACACACACACACACACACACACACACACACACACACACACACACACACACACACACACACACACACACACACACACACACTTCACAATGTTAAAGAAACAGTGAATTATTCTGTGTGGGAGTTTTTTTTTTGTTTCCTTGCTGCTCTCTTTGATTTCTTATTTTGTGTCAAATCAAACAATCGATTCATCGTCGCCACGCTGCATTTTTAATCACTGTCGTAAAATACACATTTCTTAGCAGCCAGGTGGCAGCCAGCAATATCGATGTTGTACGCTCGCCTCTGCCTCGTCTGAAGCCAGAATAAGCCCCTTTCCTCAGCCCAGCTATCATGATCGCAGACTTTCGTCAAATTGCATCAGGGGGTCAAGCATGGTTCGTTCCCTCACTCAGCAGTCAACTCTTTGCTCTAGTTTCTCCTCTTGTTTTTCCTCTGTCTCGCCATCACGAAAGTGAACAAGCAGAGACTAGACAGGTCAGTGCCAAAATGTTCAATTAGCTTGGCAAGTCAGACCCCTGCATGTCATTGGATTTGGCACTGATACTTCTGGTACATTGGCACAGGAGGAAGAATCTTACCTAATCTAACAAGAATCTTACCTAACGATCAGCAAGTGAAGTGTTCCTGTATGTACTACTGTACACTACATTTGATCCATAGCCTACTGTAGTGTGTACAGCAGGCAGACTTCTTGCTTGTTTCATTCTGTCTCGTCATCATGAAAGAGAGCGAGTAGACACTGGACTAGGGATGTTAACCGGTAACCGTTTAACCGATAGTCGACCGCTAACCGGTTAAAATGTTCTGCCACCGGTTAACCGGTTGTAATAATAATAATAATAATAATTATAATAATAATTTCCTCCCAAAAAGCCCAACAAAATGATAATTTTGAGATTTTAGTACGATAATTCAGCATTTTCCATCTGGCAACAGTGGCAGGATAATGGCAGGACCTGTCTGCACAGCAAAAAAGGATGTGAAAAGTAAAATTTAAGAAAATCAGTGCTGTGCATATCAGGCACGCGAACGTTGTATAATTTCAGATAAATGAGTCTCAGTAGCCGGTTAAGAGTTTTTTCAATTTTCACCATCCCTACACTGGACAGACCAGTGCCAAAATGCTCCATTCAGCCTGGCAAGTCAGATCCCTGCACATAGGGAGAGAGACTGACAACTTTGGCCAAGCAGACCTATTGCCATGCAAGCTCTTTGCCTCATTCTACTACTCTTCTGGTTTTCTTCCGCCTCATCATGATTCATAACCTTACACTCAGAAACAAAGGTACAGAACTGGTCGCTTCAAGGGGAGTACCATTGTGTTGCTTGATAGGTACCCCAAAAAAGAGGTGCGTTCAGTTTCTTGCAATGTCGACCAATGTGCATCTGTCACCTCTTTTTTGAGGTACCACCCAAGCAACACAATGGTACTCCCCTTGAGGGTACTGGCTCAGCAACGAGTTCTGTACCTTTATTTCTGAGAGTGTACATTGTATTGTATTTGAAGCTGACGCTTTTATCCAAAGTGACTTACACTTGTTTACAGGGTATTGGTTACAGTACCTGGAGCAATGAGAGAGCTATTGGTAAGGTTGGGGATTGAACCTGTAATCCTGCGGTTCAGGGCCTGAAGAAGGCACTCATGCCGCTACGTGTGGGCCTTGTTTTTAATATGTCCATGTAGGACCTGTCATATTAATAAAGACATTTTAATTTGGAGTGCCGTAGTCAGAGAATTTATTCTCATTTTTTGAACCTGCCAAAATGTTCAATTAGACAGGCAAACCGGATCACTAGGACTAGCACTTCCTCTCTCAGATCTTGAGGCTCCTGGTACATTGACACAAGGGGAACAATGTAATCTAACAAGAAACTTGCCCTGAACAATCAAGTGGAGGGAGTGTTCCTGTATGTACGTTACATTTAGGGGTTGCTCTGTCTGATAAAATACCTGGTCATCTGCACCCCCAAATCAACCCTTAACTTTCTTCTAAGTAAGTTAATGGCAGTCCTCATTCAGTGTCCAGAGTGTTCAGTGTCTAGAAATTGACATATGTAAACATAACATTGTACATCTTATCAAGCACATCTGATCTAGTACTGTACCTATCTATAATACTGAATGCCAATGAATAATAAGTCAATGTAAACTTTAATGTTTTATTTCAGTTGACGTTCTAATTTTATGGGACTTTTAAGTGTGTCTGGCGCCCCAAGACATGTAGCGCCCTAGCTAGGCAACCGCATGTGCTGTCCCACATGTGCAATACATATATACTGAGCATGGAATAATCATGTTAAAGGTAAACCTTAATGTTTTATTTTTTGATGTTCTAATTCTGTGGGACCTTTGGGCGTTACTGGTGCCCCCTTGAAATTTAGCGCACTAGCTAGGCAACCGCCTTGTCTGCCAATGCCTAGCGCCGGCCCTGGTCTCCAGCGTAACAGCCAGTGCCCCCAGCTGTTGGATCGGATCCTCTAGTTCTGTGAAATGAAGTGAAGTGTAGCGTGAGGGGATGGCTTCCCCAGACTATAGTGTTCTTGGTGTCCTCGTCCTGGTCCTATTAGCCGAGCTGCTGTTGTGTTTTTACGGGGGCGTCCACTCCACTCCGGACCACAACACAACACTCCCAGCGTCGGCGGCTTGGTCCTGCATGCTCACCATCAATAACAATCAGACAGAAACAAATAAACTCTGACCGCTCGGCTGACTCCAAGCCCCCAGTGGGGGGTCGATAAACATGGTGTTAATTAGGCCAAAATCCCTCCAAAACTCATTTCACAGCTGATTGATATTGTATTTTGAAACTCTTCCCTTCGTTTATTTTTTTTCCCTCTCGTTTTTAACTCGCTCTGGGAAAATCATTTTCATAGGCCTATAGGTTGTGCTCGATTCCTTATTGGAAATATTCTTTTTTTTTTTGCTTGCAGTGTGCAAAGAATATTCATAACACACACTAGAGTGGTAGATACAAAAAAACTCCTACACAAGGTACAGTGTAAATTGGGTGAAGTTTAGTCATTTATATGTAGTTTCG
>NC_085879.1:38506205-38511205 GCF_034702125.1 Engraulis encrasicolus | reverse complement strand
AACCACATAATGTTCATTTTTACTGAACATTTATGGCCAGAGCATAGAAATCTCGAATTCTGTCAAAAACCAATACTTGGGGAAAATAAAGCTTACGTCCTAAACTGTCATCATCAGCATCATAGACTAGCGACGTACCTCTGTATGGTTTTGCTTGGGAACACATCTTCCAAAGCATGTAATTCAATGGTGTAGTGTAGAGTATGTAATAACTATACTGTTGGCGTTACTCTTGAGTTACAACAACAAGGATGATTGATCCCGTGCTATTTGGTACGCACGTCTGCGGACCGTCAGGACGTGTGGCGGTTGACACCTCAGCTGGAGGGAGATTGGGTACATCTCAATCATCTCACTCTGTCCTTTAACTTTGACCCTCTTTGCCCTTATCCTCCGCTGCCGCTAACTACGCCTGTCATAAAAAACGGTGACCTTTCCCTCCTCGTGTTTAGCGCGTGTGGTTATTTATGTTAATGGACGGAGCTCAGAGCTCGGAAGCCTTCCACAGCTGCTTGCCTCCGCTGTCGTTCATCGCTGCGGGATGGGTAGGGGGAGGGGGAGGGAGGGAAAGGGAGGGGCGATGGGGGAAGGGGGAGAGGGGGGACGAGAGAGAGGGGGGGGGTGTTGCACCGTGATCGAGGTCAGCATGTCGGCCAGGGCTAGTACGGGAGAAACAGAGAGAGAGAGAGAGAGAGAGAGAGCCATTACGCGGGAAGTGTGGCAAGGCAAATCCACATAATGCTCAGTTCAATCATCTCCACACACACACACACACAGACACACACACACACACACACACACACACACACACACACACACACACACACACACACACACACACACACACACACACACACACACACACACACACACACACACATTGCCCTTTTTCCCGACCCAAGCAATGGCTTGTTGCTCAGTTCACTGGTGTACAGTAAGTCCATGCAGACACAGATGCAGATACACGTCACAGTGGAGCGAAAAAGAATCTTGTCTTCTTAAAGTCTCACTAACCTCTTGACTTCGTTGGTGTTCATACATTATATTTTATTCTTATATAAAAGTACGACAGCAGATTAAAACCCCATATATTATACTTTCTTGTTGAATTCAAAGCAATTTGTTGATCTTTTTTCCATGCATGTTGACAGCATGAACAAGTCATGATTTATGTTTTTGCGTGATTAATTTCATATGAATGTATCTTCTGGGCAGTATGTATCTTCTGGGCTAAAACTGCCCCCTCTTATCTCTTAACCTTTGTCAAAGTCTTCAAAAAGTATGACAAAGGTAAAACTAAAACAGGTAAACCAATATAGGAGAACAGAAGTAGAAAGACATCTTCATCTTCACTTCAATGTTAGTAACATTATTTTTCGCTTTTTTTTACTAGCAGATAAGGTTTGGATTGGATGATTGGATTTTTGGCAAAACCAAAACTTACAATTTTATACAGTGTGATTCAGTTAAATGGAAATACAATGTGTACTGTCTAGAACTGTCTCAATCAGCCTCATGGATGAGCGATGGATGCATCCCTGTATGGATTCAATATAGAACAGCTCCTCTCAACATGTATGCAATGCAATTCAATGAATCACAGGCTAGGGCAACATGTTTTTCAAGCTTAGAGGTGTTGTTGGTTAAAGTGGTAGTTCGCTATTTTAGACATTAAGCCCTGTTTGTGTGACTTCTGGGGTGAAGTAGAGATGTTCTCATCACAATTTTGACATTTGGTGCTGAACGGAGCATTTGGGTATCCAAGACTGCAGCCCCCCCACCTTTACATTGACTCCAATAGAGCACTCAAGCAATCGATTATAAAATGGCATTAAACTTTTGTTTGAGAAGACATGGAACTCACCGTGTGGTCAGTGGTAGACAGCGATAAATTGACCCGAAAATTGCAGCGAAATATGCCTTCCAACTGTTGCTTAGCATTTGGCGGACCTATTTTTCCCCAGACGCCGTTGAATAGCAGTAGACATCCAGCCAGTAGGTAGCGATAGTGTGTTGTTTATGTAGACATCAAGGAGCGAGGTAGAACGGCTATCTTTGAGCGGGACTGGCTGCAAAAACTACAGCTTGCATACAAACCATAGATAGTAACGTAAACAAACGCACCCCCATTTCCGGTCGCGCGGAGTAATACAAGTCAAACCAATACAATCAATGAAGACGGACAATAATGAATATATCTTCTCTGGAAGCGTATTTCGCGGTGATTTTCGAGCCAACGTATCGCTGCCCACCTCTGACCACTCGGTGAGTTTCATGTCTCTGCAAACGAAAGTTTAATGCCATTTTATGATCTATTGCTTGAGTGCTTCATTGGAGTCAATGTAAAGGTGGGGGGGCTGCAGTCTTGAATACCCAAATGCTCCGTTCAGCACCAAATGTCAAAATTGTGATGAGAACATCTCTACTTCACCCCAGAAGTCACACAAACAAGGCTTAATGTCTAAAATAGCGAACTACCACTTTAACTTGCCAGAGAAACATAGAGTTATTTGTAGCCCCTTAATGCATGCCATACCTCCTGTGGCGTGGCACGTAGTAATAGTCATTGAAAAGTTAAGTACTGTGACAGTGCACAGGGCCTTTAGTAATGCACTACGACTTGGTCATTGCCATTCTGGTAACAGCATATGTATAACGCTGTGTCTTAACTGGTTAAGGTTTACCAGAGAAATACTAGAGAAATATGTTTTTTAGGCTTAGAGGTGCTTTTTGGTACACTTGCTAGAGCAATATCTTTTTCAGGTTTAGAGGTGTCTCTTTAAGAAATATTACACCATGTGCACACACAGACCTAACATAGACAGGCAGAACCCTGAGAGATTGGGGCTGTAAAAGAGAGTGGTGTTGGCATCTTTATGGATGAGTGCTTTAGATATGGTCAGGCACGAATCTAATTGCACGGGTGCGCATCCCACAGTCTTTGAACAAGCTTTACGAGCCCTCCCTCACTAAATATTGCTCCCGGAATGGCATTCACTAAGAATTAATTTCCAAGCAAGTGAATGTTAATTGGCGTCGGTTTCAACGAGATTAGATTTTCCGACTTATGAAGATGCCTTAAAAAAATCACTCTTCCCTCTTGTTTAATTAATGAGCAAATCTTCATGCGTCTGAATTTGTTACCGCCGCCACGAACGACGGCCTGGAATTGATTTTCGTGTCACACCAATAGCTGTGAGTATATTCATTTAGATATGCCGCTAATCGTGTTTTTTTTGGATTGGGGCAAACAAGAATGATTAACATTCATTGATTGCCTTAAATGGTTATTCATTTCCATTGAGAGCTTATCGGGAATGGCTGTTTTAAAGTTCAGTTTTTGGATTAAAAATATACAGGATGTATAACTTTTATATGAGTAACTGTTTCTTTTGTGGGATGCTAAACTCTGAAGCAGAACTACTGCATGCTTTGTCTCCAGCAGCTACAATATGGTACTGGAGCTGCTCAAAATCTTTCTCATATTCTTTTTTCCAAAACAGATTTAACCAGAGATACAAAATACACACTCACTCACACACACTCATGTACACACACATCATACCCGCACACACACACACACACACACACACACACACACACACACACACACACACACTCTCTCTCACACAAACACTCACACACACACACTCACACACACTCACACACACAACACACACTCACACACACACTCCCAATCTCATGTATGCGCACATGCGCTCACACACACACACACACGCGCGCGCGTGCGCACACACATACACATGCACACACAAACTTTAAGACATAACTCATTAACAGCTTGTGTGTTGCAGCTACCTGCTGAGTGGAGGGAAGTGGAGACAGAGTGTGTGGGTGGAATGAGGATCCCTGCACAGAGGCGTCAAGAAAGACTGAATCAGAACATACCAAATATTCCCCCCACCACAAAAAGATGCTGCAAACCATGTTAAGTCTTTTACTAACACGAGAGACATTGCGTATACAAGCATAGAGAACATTGTAGCTATAATTAATAGCTCTAATAGCTATAACACGGGAGATGCCTGTGCAACATGTGCTTAACTTAATGCACACAAAATAATTCTATTGAACTTCAGATGGTGTTTTTGAGCACATTATAATGACGGTGCGTCCTTGGTTACCAAGCAGAAAATCAATGCTGTAAGAAAGTAGATACCTTTTGATGCTGTAGACGGATTGATTGACAATTATCTGCAATTTCCCATCTGTCTGTGTTCTTTGTCTGTGTTTGTACTTATACGCGTCATACTGTATGCTTACAGCACAAAGGAATGGTCTTTGTTTGCACTTCTGTTGCTGTTTTCAGCTCATTCGAACTATGGTCAATAACCTTGGTTGGAAATCGATGTTTAAGAAAGCTGATACCATGTGATGCCCTTGACAGCTAGATTGAAACTTATCAGCAATTTCATGGCAGTCAGAGTTCTTGCAGTCTGCTCTACATAAGAATAAACATAAGCTTGTCAGCTCCAACTTACGTTATAACGTTTGTAATGCAATAATGTTATACGTTGTAATGTTAAACACAATAACGTTTTTTATCATGTGAGACGCCTACTTTATACTGCCCCACAATGTGCAGTAACGACGTCGACATTGAAACTGAGAAAAATGCCTTCAAAGCATTGGCATTGGGTTGGATACTGCAAAGTTACTGCAAATTTGACATGGCAATATCTCTAAACCGGGACACATTTGGACCATAAGGCTTTGTCACCAGATAAAGGAGGTGTAATGAAGACTATTTTTAGTCTAAATTCAATATTGTCAAAATATTAAGTTACTGCACACAGTATACGCCTCATAGTGTATTCTTACGGCACAACGGAATGTTCTTTGCACTTCTGTTGCTTTCAGCACATGATAACTGTCGTCGATAACCTTGGTTGGAAATCAATGCTTAAGAAAGCTGACACTATTTGATGCTCTCGACGGCTAGATTGACACTTATCAGCAATTTCACGTCAGTCGGAGTT
>NC_085879.1:38486205-38498705 GCF_034702125.1 Engraulis encrasicolus | reverse complement strand
TGAGTGCAGGTGTGTGGGGTGTGTGTGTGTTTGTGTGTGTGTGTGTGTGTGAGTGAGTGAGAGAGAGAGAGAGAGAGAGAGAGAGAGAGTATGAGTGGGTGTGTACGTGTATGTGTGCGTGCGTGTGTGCACGCGCATGCCCACGCGCATGTGTGTGTGTGTGTGTGTGAGAGAATGAGGGAGAGAGAGCATGTGCACGCATACTCAAGTGCACGTACACTCGTCTGCATGCTTGCGTGTGCGCATGTGTGCCTATGCATGCGTGTATGTCCCCATGTGAAGTACTTGTGCATGTGTGTGCAACTACAGTATATTTCTGTTTCTACATTCACAATAGTAATATAGGCAGACTTTGGCTGGTAAAAATGACAGGTGTGGTCAGCCTGTTATTTTATGGTGGTGCTGTTGGATCTTATGGTGATAGCGGTGGTGACCTAGCCTCGCGCACCATCCTACGTACTTCCTCTATGAGACTTGGCTCTGCACTACGTCTGGTAACCGTTTTCTGTGGAGCGATGTTGAGACATGTTCTGACAGACAGTCCTACATTGTAATTTTATCCTACGGTAGGATGTTCGGTCAGACATGTCTGTTAACCGGTCCTACATCGCCAATGATAGACGTCAGACATGTTTGTTCAACAACTTATCCTGATTTTTCAGAAAATGTCCTTCCCGCTTCCTGCAATCGCGTCAGATCAAACAACCCCCAGACCATGAATATGAAATGAAATGGTAGTATTATGGGATGAAAAGAAGGAAGGTCCGCACACTGTTGCTGCTCCAGGTTTATTAACACAACGTTTTGACCATGCAGTCTGGTCTTCGTCAGGTTGCATGGTCGAAACGTTGTGTTAATAAACCTGGAGCAGCAACAGTGTGCGGACCTTCCTTCTTTTCATGTTTAATCGTGTTTAAGTCCGGCACCTGTCCAATCTGGATGTGCGCGCTCTCCAAAACGCTACTGTTATTATGGGATGGTCAGAACCCAGCTAGTGGTGGCCAACATATGGCAGAAAAACCTTCTGCTCAGCAGAAGGAGGAAACTACGAAAGCGCTCTGGGCTCTGTCAGCTTTTGGAGCTTTGCTGGTGAATAAAAAGTGTTGCAGGATGTACATGGATGTCTTTGGATATGTGTGCGTGAACGTGCATATGCAGTTTTCAAAGTGAGGAGTCTGCACACTTAAAATCCTTTTTGTCTTTTATCATTTCATGGCTGTTTCTGGGGAAGTTGAAACGTAATAAAGCCATGAAATAATAAAAGACAAAAAGGATTTCAAGTGTGCGGACTCCTCGCTTTGAAAACTACAGTTGGCTTTCGTCCTGCACCTTTTCTTGGGATGTGCACAATCCTCTCCATTCAGTGGTGTAGTCTACGTAGAACGTGGGTATACGGAGCATACCCACTTCTAAATTTCAGGGATTTCAGTATACCCACTTAAAATTAATTGTTTTGAATAGCACAAATATATACAGTATACCCACTTCACAAATGCTCAAACATACAGTATACCCACCATAAAAAAGTAGACTACACCACTGCTCTCCTTCAACGTGCATATCCATGCAAGTGTGTATGGACCGTGATCGCATGAGTGTGTGCACATGTACAGTATAAGTGTAGTATTCAGTGTATGTGTGCACTGCACACACCTTTCGCTCTTTATACTGCGCATTCGCATGACTAGGCTCCCTCATGTTTATTTGGGCTGGTAAATATGAGGGGGGGTGGGGGTGGTCATCTGCTGGAGCTTATGGTGGTATTGGTTGTGCTGGTCATCGCCATATGCCAGAAAAAGGTCCAACTCAGCAGATGGGGGGACTACAAAAGTGCTCGGCTCTCTGCTCTTCTCTCCTCTCTGTGCTCTTCTCCTCTCCCTCTCCTCTCTCTCCTCTCTCCTCTCCTCTCCTCTCCTCTCCTCTCTTCTCCTCTCCCCGCTCTCCTCCCCCCGCTCTCCTTTCTCCTCTCTCGTCTCTCCTCTCTTCTCTCCTCTCCTCTCCACTCCTCTCCTCTCCTCTCCCTCTCCTCTCTCCTCTCTCTCCTCTCTGTGCTCTTCTCCTCTCCCTCTCCTCTCTCTCCTCTCTCCTCTCCGCTCTCCTCTCTCCTCTCTCCTCTCTCCGTTCTCCTCTCCTCTCCTCTCCGCTCTCCTCTCTCCTCTCTCCTCTCCTCTCCTCTCCTCTCCGCTCTCCTCTCTCCTCTCTCCTCTCTCCTCTCTCCTCTCTCCTCTCTTCTCCTCTCCTCTCCTCTCCTCTCCTCTCCTCTCCTCTCCTCTCCTCTCCTCTCTCCTCTCCTCTCTCCGCTCTCCGCTCTCTCCTTTCCTCTCTCCTCTCTCCCCTCTCCTCTCCTCTCCTCTCCTCTCTCCTCTCCTCTCTCCTCTCTGCTCGGTGCTCTCCGCTTGGTGCTCGCTCCCATGCCAGCGTAGCAGATCCTACAGAGCCTCCTGTCTGACATTTGGCTGTGTGGACTCCCAGTGGGATGATGTGTTACTATAGAGAGAGAGGGTGGGCTGGGGAAAGAGATACAGAGGAGAGAGAGAGAGAGAGAGAGAGAGAGAGAGAGAGAGAGAGAGAGAGAGAGAGAGAGAGAGAGAGAGAGAGAGAGACAGACAGACAGACAGACAGACAGAGACATAGAGAGAGACAGAGAGAGAGGATGAGAGATTGAGAGATATGCTTTAGACAGAGATAGAGAAAAAAAGAAGTGGCAAAAAGCAGGGAGGAGAAAAGCAGACATAAAACAAGATATTTTCTTTACTATTATTTATTTCCATTCTTGTCTTTTTAAAGATGGCCTTCAAGTGGGGAGAGGGGAAAAGACTATTCTCGTTTGGCTTTTTTGTTTTTTCGTGTTTCCAAGTCATTTGTGCAGCAGAATGTAATGCATCTTTAATAAGGCCACTTGTAAACCAGGAGGGGGGAGATAATTGTGTTGAGGTGAAGGGTTTAGTCTCACGTGCCCCATCACGGATACACACACTTGCACATGCGCAGTCTTGCACACACACTAGCACACACACTTACACACACACACACACACACACACACACACACACACACACACACACACACACACACACACACACACACACACACACACACACACACACACACACACACACACACACACACACACACACGCATAGTCCCTCTTTCTCTCTCTCTCTCGCTCGCACACATACACACACATACACACACGCACACACACACACACACACACACACACACACACATGTATGCACACACACACGCGCGCGCGCACGCACGCACGCACACACAGAGTCCCTCTGTCTCTCTCACACACTCATGGATACACACACACACACACACACACACACACACACACACACACACACACACACACACACACACACACACACACACACACACACACACGCACACACACACACACACTGAGTGGGAGCAAGACCTTTATCTCCTTAGGGGATAGCCAAGTGTGTGCAGAGGGGGCTTCTGACAAGACGGATGATGGAAACATAAGCAGCATGATGGTGATGGTGGTGGTGGTGGTGATGGTGATGGTGATGGTGATGGCCCTTTATGAGTGATTTGTCATCGTGAGCGGCGGCTCTTTGATCTCAAGTTTACAAACTCATTAGTTACCCTCTCTCCAGACACCATTTTGGATTTTTTTAAGCTTACAAGAGACAGTTACTTAGCTGTTTTACTTTTAATGTTTCTCCTTTTCTCCATCTCTCTTATCTGCCCGTCTCTCTCTCTCTTGCCCTTTCTCTCTCTCTCTCTCTCTCTCTCTCTCTCTCTCTCTCTCTCTCTCTCTCTCTCTCTCTCTCTCTCTCTTTTGCTCTCTCTCTCTCTCTCTCTCTCTCTCTCTCTCTCTCTCTCTCTCTATCTGTCTTATGTCTCTTCTGTCTGTTTACTTGTTCTCTTATTCATTTACTTCCTCTCTCCACCATTTAGTTTTTTTTAAGCATATAAGCACCAGTTACGCAGTTTTTTTTCTCTTTCACATCTCTCTCTTCCTTTCGTTATCGCTGTCTGTCCTTGCTTTTGTCTCTCTGTCACCTTGTATCTCTCGTTCTCTCTCCTCTGCCCATATCTCTCCCTCAGCCATTCCTCTCTTTTCTCAGTTACTTAGCTGTTTTATTTTTTCGTCTTTCATTTTTCTCTCTTTCTTCGTTTCTCTATCTCTATCTGTCCTTCGCTGTCCCTCCGTGTCTGTTGCTCTGTGTCTCTTTTATTCCTTCTCTGCCTATTCTATTCTCCCCATATCTTTCCCTCAACCCTCCCGCTCTTTCGTCAGTGTCTTAGCTGTTCTTTTTCTCTCTCTCCATTTCTCTATCGCTCCCTCTTTCTGTCTGTCTGTCTATCTCTTTTATGTCTCTCGTTCTCCCTCTCTCCCTCTCCATCCCTGTTTCTTTCTCTCTCTCTCTCTTTCTCTCTCTCTCTCTCTTTCGCTCTCTCTCTCTCTTTCTCTCTCTTCCTAAAACCTCTCTGGGTGAATCACTCAGCAGAGTTTAACAGTTGAAAAAACTCAGCATTGCCAGCAGAATAAGGAAGGAAACGGGGTAGAGAAGTCGAACGTGAGCAATAAAAACACCTGGTAGAAAACAACTTGTACAGCACTGCCTACAACACATGGGGCTCAGCCAGACGAGCTCACAGGGAGAAAAAGTAGTTGTACTAGTGCACTGTTGAGATGGGCTGTTTCGTCGAGATGATCTACCAGTAGGCTTAAACCTACTGTAGACTAAACCCTAACTATAAACTTCACACCTAGGGCGGTATTTTAAGTAGGGATGGGAATTCGAAAAATGATGGCCACTATTCAAAGATTCAAATGATATTTCAATATTGTTCTCTCTGGCTGTAAACAGTGTGTGTAGGACTTTCTGACACGGCTTTCGTGTTGAAAATGAAAGATGGTCCATTTGTATTTTCTGAGCAAATGTAGAAATGTACGGTAATGAAACTTTTTTGTTTTTGTCTTCATTGTGTGGAGAAGAGAGTGTGGATTCCGAGTTTTGGAATTCAAAAGGACTGTTCTAAATTCGAACCTATAGAAAACATTTAAATATTCGAAAATTGAGTCCCATCCCTAATGTTAAGTAAGGGTTAACGTTCGGCGAGAAGGTCGCTACCGTGGAATAGCAGCACGACAGAGAGAATATTTAGACCCCGACGCGGAGCGGAGGGGTCTTGTTCTCTCTGAAGTGCTGCTATTCCACAAAGCGACCGACTCGCCGAAAGTTAACCCGCTTATTATATGGATATACTTAAATGATTCACACATGGCGGGGACATTTCTTTAGGCCAATTTAATGTTAAGTCTATTATAGTTTTTAATGTCAAAAGATTGTTGCTGCGCAAAACAAAACAGTGCCATTGTGGAACACCGCTAGGCAACAGCTAGGTAGCCAGGACAACAGGTGTTGTCTATCACAGCAGCTGATTAGAGTCTTGTTGAAAAGTCGCTTTAGCAGTGAAAAGTCTTGTTGCCATTGACAGCGGTCTGTTATAGACCAACCCGTCCGTTATCGAAAAATAACAGACGTGCGAACGTTGGGGAGCCCCGTTGAAATGAATGGAGCATTCGACCGATGACGTCACACCATATAATAAGTGTGTCGTAATGGCTTGGTAATGACTGGTAGCTCATATCGATAGAGCACTCGCTGCCCACCAACTAACCCTCCTCTTCCTCCCTTCCTCATTCTCCCTCCTCTTCCTCTTCCTCTTCCCCCCCTCCAGCATTTCATGGCAACGCCACTCGAGCACGTAAAGAAAAATTAACGTTTCTCCATTGACAACCCCCCCACACACACACACACTCACACACACACACACACACACACACACACACACACACACACACACACACACACACTCACACACGCACACACACACACACACACACACACACACACACACATACACACACACACACACACACACACACACACACACACACACACACACACACACACACACACACACCTCACCCTTACGTACGGTATAGACGGATGTCTATATTTTATGAGCTCAGTTCTTTTTTTTACCGTGCAATAAACACAATAGAGATCCACCAGATGTTCCAGCAGATGCATCACAGTAATGTTGGGAAACGGACCCTCACATCTCGCCTCTCCCATCGCCACCATCAACACCTCCTTCCTCTATCCTCCTCCTTCCCCACCCCCACCCCTCCTCCTCCACCCCTCACATCTCGCCTCTCCCATCGCCACCATCAATACCTCCTTCCTCCATCCTCCTCCTCCCTCCCCCACCCCCACCCCCACCTCTCCTCCTCCACCCCTCACATCTCAGCTCTCCCATCGCCACCGTTCACACCTCCTCCTCCTCCTCCCTCCTTCCTCCCCCTACTCCACCCCTCCTCCTCCACCCCTCCTCCTCCACCCCTCACATCTCGCCTCTCCCATCAATACCTCCTTTCTCCATCCTCCTCCTCCTCTACCTACTCCTCCACCCCTCACATCTCGGCTCTCCCTTCGCCATCGTTAGCACCTCCTCTCCTCCCTGCTCCTCACCCCCTCCCCCCACATCCCCCTACTCCTCCCTCCCTCCTTCCTCCTCCTCTCCCTCCTCCACCCTTCCTCCTCAACCCCCACATCCCCCCTTTTTTTTTTTTTTTTTTTTTTTTACCTCACATGAGATGTGTTTCAGAGTGTTTCCTTTCCACCGTTTTATCTGCCGATGGTTTTTTTTTAGCACATGCACATAAATTTGCACTTAAACCGTGTAACCATCTTCTCTTAATTTGAATAAGAGATGTACGTACTGTATGTATACTGTAGGAGGAAAATATATGCAATTTACGTGATTCCGGAATCCTCTGCGGAGCTGTATATCTGTCACTTTTCCTTTCACTGTTGCTTTACTTTCTCTACGTTGCTGTCTTATTTGAGGTTTTTTAATTATTTATTTTCAATTTTAATATAAACTGTGAGAGAGAAATAAAGAGCTTATGGCGCTGTGAAAACAATCCCTCAGAGAATACACTGCGAAAGCCCTTAATACATGTGCACGCTGACGCACACACACACACACACACACGCAAGCACGCACACACACACACACACACACACACAGATGCGTGGACGCGCACACACATGCACACACACACACATACAGACATGCATGCATCCATTCTGCCTGTAACTGCGCTTCTCTGTGTTTCACGGCTGACAGGGAAGAGAGACAGAGAGACGCGGGGGAAAAATGTGCTGCTGGCCCTTTAAATCCACTCCTGTTATAATTCCTGGAGCGAGCAGCTGGCTATAAAAAAAGCCAGCGAAAGAAAGAGAAAAGCAAACAGTCGGCTCCAAAACAGACGCACAGACAGACACACATGCACACACACCCCCGCTCACACACACACACACTGACACGCTCCCAGACACGCGCGGCACGGACGGACACGCACACACACGCAACATTCGGATCCACACGCGCACACGCTCCTCTTGCCATCAACAACTGAGGGGGAGACTGTTGTGGATTTTACAGCCAGCAAGTGAGTGAGTGAGAGAGAAAGAGAGAGAGAGAGAGAAAGAGAAAGAGAGTGCCTGAAGAAGAGAGTGGGAGAGAGAGAGAGAGAGAGTGGGAGAGAGAGAAAGAGAGGGAGGGGGGACCAGACAGAACTTTCCACAGAGAGCGCGCGAGAGAGAGAGAGAGAGCGAGAGAGAAGCAAGCGAGCGTTCTCGGATCACTCAGCAGCACCATGCCTTGTTGCCTAGTTTTACCTTCTGCTGTTCTGTGGATTGGCTAAAGAAAAAAACAACAACAAAGGAAAAAACTCTGACGTGACGACTCTGACTTGTCATCGCGAAAACAACCAAACTCAAACACGGGTCTGGAAGGACTGCAGGAGCAAGAGAATGCTCTCCCAAGTCATACGGCTTCTACATGTTTTGTCTCTCTGCGTTCTCCAAATGGGGTTAATCAGGTAAGCACTGGAGGCATGCCCTGCCTTTCTACCACCTCCTATATAGATTATTGTGCACAATGCATTTTGATGATGTTTTAATTCAACACTTACAGAGAGTCGATTCAACACCTTCTATATTCTATCCTTTCCCAGAGTACTCTCTATGTATTGAATTGTCATTGCATTTTTTGTACTGTGTAGATCACCCATGCATGTGTACAGCAGCGTGCTGTAGACTCTGGCTGTGTAGCGTGGCTTTTTGAAATGTGCTTTTGGGGTGGACACTGTGTCATGAATGCTTTGTGGCTCATGGTTGTTTTCAGGTTACAGTAGTGTGCTGCTGGGTTGACTTGTCTGGATTTTTTTATTTTATTTATTAAATTATGTTTTATTATTTCATTTGGGAGTAGAGTTAGACTGGCGAATGAAGGTCATTTCTTTGCATGTTTTGGTTTCAGGTGCACGTGCCAACTATGTCAGAACAGGATTATGGCTGAAATGGGGCAGAACTAAATATTAAGAGACTGAAAATTAATGGCAAGGACATTTTATACTGTTGGTTAGGAGGAGACTGTGTTCTTTATTTTGTGTGTGGTGGATGTTAATAACCCTGGTAGTATAGGCAGTTTCAATCAATATTCTCGTAAATATTATTGAAAAGAGACGTTATTGACTGATCGAAATTCATTACTTGCAGAAGACAGTGTTCTAGTGAATATTTCTTGGTTATATCCTTTACCGCCCTTTTGAAGCGGTCTGAGACATATTGTCTATCTCAGTTGTACTTGGAGGTGTCAAGCAAATATTAATGTTTAATGATCAGATGTCAAACGGGAAAAAATGGCCTCGAAGTGAATTGCGTTTCCCCTTTGAACCCTCTCACCCCTGATGGGGGGAGCTGGTTACGGCGACTCGGTATGAGTTGGTCATGAAGGGGAGGCGTGAAGAAGCCTACACACACACACACACGCGCGCGCGCGCGCGCACGCACACACACACACACACGCACGCACACAAACACACACATGTACACACGCACACACACACATGTACACACGCACACACACACACACACGAGCGTGCACGCACACACACACACACACACACACACACACACACACACACACACACACACACACACACACACACACACACAGATGCACACATGCGCATACATGCACACACACACAAGAAGAGGCGTGAAGAAACTTAGACATACACACACACACGCGCGTGCACACGCGCGTGCACACACACACACACACACACACACACACACACACACACACACACACACACACACACACACACACACACACACACACACACACACACAAGTAGAGGCATGAAGAAGCCATGGAAATCACTTCTCCCCATACCTACCCCCGTCACACGCACACACACACACACGCACATGCTCACATGGCATATGAACATACACACAGGCACGCACTCATACTCACACAGATACTGTGAGAGAGAGTCAGCGAGAGAGTAAGAAATAGAGAGGCTATCTATATCACCATGTTAAATGTCTATTAAAGCGCTCACACTGATCAAAGCTTCGCCGATGATGGAGAATTTCAGGGATTTCTTTTTTTTTTCTCCTGAAGGAGGCAACCCTTCTCACACATTAACACATCAGCTCTTGCAGGCAATAAGTGGAATATGGTCGTGAAATCATTTCTGCAAAAAGATCTTCAAAGTCAGTGGAGGTTGCTGTGGTGATGTGGAATACGATTTTTTGGCTTGTGGGGTCTCGCTCTTACACATCAATTGGGCTGTCTGTGTCTGATGAGGAAGACTTGTCTTACAGAGAAAACTCTGACCCCCAGAGAGCACACATCAGCAACTCTTTTTCTTTTCATCGGGTCCCTTTCTCTCTCTCTCTCTCTCTCTCTCTCTCTCTCTCTCTGATCTCATATCCTCTCCTGTCTGCTTTATCTATAGGCTATCTGTCTCTCATACTCTTTCTTTTATACCTCCTTCTGCCTCTTTCTGTCTCTGTCTGTCTTTCTGTATCTCTATCTTGCTCTCTCTCTCTCTCTCACTGTCTTTCTCTCTCTTTTTCTCTGTCTTGTACTCCCCCCCCTCTCTCTCTCTCTCTCTCTCTATCTCTCTCTCTCTCTCTCTCTCTCTCTCTCTCTCTCTCTCTCTCTCTCTCTCTCTCTCTCTCTCTCTCTCTCTCTCTCCTCCCCCCTCCAGCCTCTCTATTCCCGCATCCATCCAGTCCTGTCCCATCTCTCCTCTCTCTCTCTTTATCTTTCCCTCTCTGTCTTTGTCTGAAGCAGTTAAAAAAGGGGAAAGTTTTGAGGCAAGCACTTTTCCTATTTCATGGCCCGTCGACCCCAGGTGTGGGAAAGAGAGAGAGCGGGAGAGAGAGAGAGAGGGAGAGAGAGAGAGCGGGAGAGAGAGAGAGCGGGAGCGAACGAGGGAATGAACGCCACAGAATTAAGATCTGCATAATCCCAACGGCAGGAGCACCTGGGGGCGGACCCACCTCTCCTCTCCTCTCCTCTCCTCTCCTCTCCTCTCCACTCCTCTCCTCTCCTCTCCTCTCCTCTCCTCTCCTCACCTCTCCTTTCCTCTCCTCGCCTCTCCTCTCTTCTCCTCTCCTCTCCTCCCCACTCCCCTCCTCTCCTCTCCTTTCCTTTCCTCTCCTCTCCTCTCCTCTCCTCTCCTTTTCTCTCCACTCCTCTCCTCTCCTCTCCTCTCCTCTCCTCTCCTCTCCTCTCCACTCCTCTCCTCTCCTCTCCTCTCCTCTCCACTCCTCTCCTCTCCTCTCCTCTCCTCTCCACTCCTCTCCTCTCCTCTCTTCTCCTCTCCACTCCTCTCCTCTCCTCTCCTCTCCTCTCCTCTTCTCTTCTTTTCTCTCCTCTCCTCTTCTCTCCACTCCTCTCCTCTCCTGTCCTCCTTATCCTCTCCTTTGCTCTGCTCTGCTCTGCTCTCCTCTCCTCTTCATTCCTCTCCTCTCCTCTCCTCTCCTGTTCACTCCTCTTCACTCCACTCCTCTCCTCTCCTCCCCTCCTTATTATCTCCTCTCCTCCTAATCATCTCCTCTCCTCTCCTCTTCACTCCTCTCTTCTCCTCCCAATCCTCTCCTCTCCTATCTTCTTCACTCCTCTCCTCTCTTCTTTTCTCACCTTCTCTTCTCTCCTCTCTTCTTCTCTACATCTCTTCTCCTCTCTTCTTCTATGTTCTCTTCCCCCCTCTCCTCTCCCCTCCTCTTCTCTCCTCTCCACTGCTGTTCTCTCCTCTCCCCTACTCTGCTCTCCTTTCCTCTCGCTTTGGGGTGGGGGGAGCATAGAGATGCTCTCTTCCCCCGTCTCCTCTCTTCTCCACTGCTGTGATCTCTTCTCCCCTACTTGTGGTGGGGGAGCATAAAGAAAGCAGTGTGGTGATATCACCTCTCCACTCTTCTCTCCATCCAGTGTTGGTGATGAGGAGTGAGAGGCATCGAGGAGAGAGGAGGAGGAGAGGGGAGGAGGGAGGGGGGAGAACAATGAGGTGTCAGAGGAGGTGATACAATAGAAAGGGGACATACATATATGAGACGACATGGCAAAGACACAGACAGCTGAAGCTGAAAGGAGGGGGGGATGAGGGAGGGAGGAGATAGAGGAGGTGGAGGAGAACATGGAAAGGAGAGAGAGGGGATGGTGACAGAGGAGGTGCAATATAGGAAGATGAGATGAAGAAGAAAAAAAGGAGAAAGGGGGAAAAGGGAGCTAAGGGAGAGAGGAGAGAGATAGAGGAGGTGGAGGAGGACAAGGATACGAGAGAGGGGATGGTGACAGAGGAGGTGCAATATAGGAAGACGAGATGAAGAAGACAAAAAGGGAAAAGGAGGAAGATGAGATGAGGAGGTGATGAGATGGGGTAAGTGGAGGCTGATGAGGCAGGGGGAGGTGATGGTGGCAGGGAGAAGATGTAGTGTAGTAAGGGAGAAGATAACCATATCTCACTCATTTCGTGAAGTATTCACGAAAAAAATAGCTTAATTTTCGTGGTGCATTCACGTTATTGCCCGCCTTTCGTAAAGTCTTCACAAAAATAATAGATTAATTTTCACGCTGCCTATTCACTTGAATTGCCCGACTGTTGCCTAGCGACCCACTAGTTTGATGCCCTTTCGGTAGCCTACCGTCATATGGTAATCAAACATTTCAAACAAGCAATTTAGGGTTAGGTTTAGGGTCAAGGTTAGGGTTAGGGTTAAGGTTAGGGTTAGGGTTAGGTTTAGGGTTAAGTAGGGTTAAGGTTAGGGTTAGGGTTAGGGTTAGGTTTAGGGGACATAAGGCGTAAGTACCGAAAGGGCGTCGAATTAGTGAGTCCCGAGTGTATCAGCAGTGTTCTGTCAGCACCCCTCCCCGCCCCTGCAGACGTTTGGATAACCATAGCAGCAGTGGGGTAATTCAAGTGAATAGGCAGCGTGAAAATTAATCTATTATTTTCGTGAAGACTTTACGAAAGGCGGGCAATAACGTGAATGCACCACGAAAATTACTCTATTTTTTTCGTGAAGACTTTACGAAAGGTGTGAGATAGGGCTCGAGAAGATGAAGTGGAGGAGGAG
>NC_085879.1:38478705-38481205 GCF_034702125.1 Engraulis encrasicolus | reverse complement strand
CACACACACGCACACGCACGCACGCACGCACGCACGCATGCACGCACACACACACACACACACACACACACACACACACACACACACACACACACACACACACACACACACACACACACACACACACACACACACACACCATACCCCCACCCCCCCCAACCACACACACATTTCCATAGCATACCCCCCCCCCCCCCACACACACACGTCCTCCCACATTTGCACACTCGCTGCTCTGCTTATTGATATCTGCTTATTGATACCCCGTGTCAATAGGCCTGCCATTATGGGGTGGGAACATGAGAACAAGGAGCACTTAAAAGACCAGGAGGTCACTAAAGGTGAATGGAGGGGGAGGGGGAAAAAAACCTCAAGGCTACTCTTCTGCTCATAAAAATGTAGCAAGATGTCACTAGAAGGATAGTCACTGAGGCAGTGGTGTAGTCTACTTTTTCATGGTGGGTATATTGTATATTTGAGCATTTTTTGAAGTGGGTATACTGTATATATTTGTGCTATTCAAAATAAAGGATCAATCAATTTTAAGTGGGTATACTGAAATCCCTGAAATTTAGAAGTGGGTATACTATGTATACCCGCGTTCTATGTAGACTACACCACTGCACTGAGGGGGGAAGAAGGGTATGAGGGAGGCTCACATGGTGGGGATCAGTATTTGGAGCTGCACCCCTGGGGGGCTCTGGAGTGTTGGAGTGGACTCCCTACTGAATCTCTGTGTATGTGAAAATCTGAAAATAGATAGACTAAGACAGAATTCAGATGCATTAATCCATGCATGAACAAGGTTTTAGACAGGTCATCAGCTGGGAAAATTAGGCCTTTCGTCCTACCGCACTTTTCTCTGTGGATTACGGACCAGAAGCCCTATTGGAAGAAATTAAAACATGGGGCCACGTCAATTTTTGCTCAGAATTCAAAATGGCCACCATTTTCCAAAATGACTTGTTTTCATGCATTATTACATTGTACTATAAGGTGATATTCATGAACAATTAACTACTTTCAGCACTATTCTGTCCTATTTCCTTACATACATGTTTACAAAGGTTGACTAAACTAAAAGAAATGAAAATAAAGTTGGTCACCTTGCAATATCCAAAGGAAAGTGCTGAAAATAATGATTGAAATGCACATACAGAGTCTATGGCTGGGAAAATTAGGCCTATTGTCCTGTCAGGGTTTTCACAGTGGATTACAGACCAGAAGGCCTATAAAAGATTCAGCTGGTTGCCATCTTAAATGTGCTCCAAAATTCAAAATGTTCTGTTTTTCAGAATGGCAGACTTTCATACATTTTTCTCAATACTGTAAGACCATAATTATCAATAAAGGTGACCTATTTTCAGTGAAATTCTGTCCTATCTCCTATCTATAGACGTGAGTACAAAGGTTGTCAACAGAAAGATGTAAATATATATCTTGCCCCTTTGAAATATCCTAAGGATTGTTGTCAGAAAGTGATTGAATTACACATACACAGTTGACTGCTGAAAAAAGGCAATTGACCTGCCAAACTTTTCTCATTAGTTTTTCAGGCCTACATTTTTTTGCATAAAGCAAGGGTGAGTGTGCGTGCAGGTGTGCGCACGCACACCCACACACTATTCTGCCTCCTCCACCCCCTCATTCATCACCCCCACACACTATTCTGCCCCCCAACCCCCTCACTCATCTCCCCCATGCTACTCTGCACCCCCACCCCTCACTCACCCCCACTATTCTGCCCCCCACGCTCACCCCCCTGACTCATTCTCCCCCCACCCCCCCACAAAATACTCGCCCACCCCCCATCCAATGTGAAAAGTTTGGCAGGTCAATATCCTTCGACTCAACTTACCCCGCCCCCCGAATCCCCCACACTATTCCCCCCCACCACCGCACTCATCCCCCCCACACATTATTCTGCCCCCCCACCCCCTAATTCAACCCCGACTCATTCCCCCCCAACCACTGCTCACCCCCTCATTCATCCCCCCGCTCCTCCACATCATCCGGTCCCCCCTAGAAGCACACTCTTGAGAAAAGCGCACTAACACACACACTTGAGAAAAGCGCACTAAGGCACACATACATACACATACAAACGCACGCGCACACACACACACAAATGCACACACACACACACACGCACACAGTTTGGCAGGACAATATGCCTTTCTTCAGCAGTCCACTGTATTTGTGAAATTCAATCATTTGATAACATTCCTTGGGATATTTCAAAGTGGCAAGATACAGGGGGTGGAATAAATAACTGAGACACTTGTCATTTTAGTGTTGGAGTGGACCAGCCTGTTGGCCAATCTTCATTAATGGCACATTGTACTAGTAAAGTGAAGTGTGAAGGTTCAATTAGCTGGGTAAGAGCAGTTTTGCTCAAAATTTTGCAATGCACACAACATTATGAGTGACGTGTCAGAGTTCAAAAAGGAGAAATTTTTGGTACGTGTGTAACTGTTGCATCTTTGACCGAGACAGCAAG
>NC_085879.1:38471205-38473705 GCF_034702125.1 Engraulis encrasicolus | reverse complement strand
CAAGGTTATGTGTCGGCAACTTGCAACTGTAGTGACGCTGAAATGGAGTGGTGGTGGTGGAGCAAAAACGGCATGAGTGGAGGAGCATGACAGCTGTCTGTCAAAACCGTGTAGCCCTGCTGTCAGAAGTCGTCTGATATTTGCGAGGTCCTCGCAACTACCTACGATGGAGTTGTCGTTTCCTAATAATGCCCACGCCATCGGAAAGACCATGTACGAGTTTGACATGGATGAACGAGTAAGTGAAAAAAACGGTAACAAAAAACTAGCGACGCTATGAAAGTACCAAAGTAAGCTGGTGGTCTCCGTAATGTTATTCGATGTCTAGTTTAGACATAGCGTTGCCTAATTATTGTCATTAGCGCATGATATTAGAGTGAAGCAAGTATTAATCCTGCAGGAACCTAAAGGTGTGAAGCAGCAGCAGCAGCATAAAGAAACACACAATGCAGACATCATACACATCGCACTGAGTTGGCTGTGTGTGTGTGTGTGTGTGTGTGTGTGTGTGTGTGTGTGTGTGTGTGTGTGTGTGTGTGTGTGTGTGTCCTCCTCTTCTCCTCCCCACCCCTCTCTTCTGTGCATTGTCCATGGCATTTGGCCTACTGTGTGTGAAGTTTAAGTGATACTGTGTGGGGGATATGAGGTTTTGTAGTGTTTGGTTGTGTGTGTTTGGCTAGTGTATGTTGAAAGTCTGGTATGTGTGCAACATGTGTGTTGAAGGCATGCTGTTTTTGTGTGAGGTGTAGGCCTATAGGCTACTGCATGTGAGGTTTGAGTGATGGTGTAATAGGCTAGTGTTTGGCTGTCTGGTCTGTACAGTATATGGTCCAGCGTAGGTCTGGTATGTGAGAGGCATGTGCGATGCAATTCACTGTTTTCAGAGGAAATTGAATAAAAAATAATGACAATGCAGGTAATAAAAATAATTACTAAATAATTATAGAATAAACTGAACAGTGAAATATGTTGAGTATAATGTTTATATTGTTTATCTGTGTTGAGGTTATAGTTTACTGGAATAATTAAAAGCAACATAATTAACGCATGGTTTATTTTGGTGAGATAAAAAAATGGCTAGTTGACCTTCCATTTGGCTAGTAAGAAAAAATGTCTACTAGCCAAATTGGCTGGTGGTGGAAAAAGTTAATTTAGAGCCCTGCATACTTGTATGCATATGCAGTGACTCACACTCACTCTCACTCTCATACATAGGTCTACATATGCACGCACACACACACACAGATACACAAACAAACACATATGAACACACACACAGTTACACACACAATAAAATGCACACTTGCACACACTCAACCACATACACACACACACACAAACACACACACACACACACACACTCTCGGTCTGTCACACCCATACACACATACAAGCACACTTGTGCCTTATGAGTGCAAGGGAAGGAATAAGATCGACCTCCGTACCAACTCTATCCTCACCACACACGGATACACGCACACGCACACACACGCTCTCTCTTTCTCTCTCTCTCTCTCTCTCCGTCTCTCCGTCTCTCTCTCTCTCTCTGTCTCTCTCTCTGTCTCTCTCTCTTGCTCTCCCTCTCCCCCTTCACCTTACCTCTCCACCACCCACTCCTCGTCCTCCGTGCCATGGAAGTTTTTGCGAGATAGATAGATAGATAGATAGACAGACAGACAGACGGACGGACGGACGGACGGACGGACGGACGGACGGACGGACGGACAGATAGATAGATAGACTCGTCAGGAGGAGTGGAGTTTGAGGTGAGCCGAGCCCCCTCAGTAGAGTCAGAGTCAGCTGAAAGTTTCAACTGCCAAGTTAGAGGTGGGGGAGGCTGGCACTGACAAGCATGGCCGTAACTACCCTTGAGGACACAGAGGTCATGTCCTCTGTAATTTTTTTTCAGTAATGGAAAATGTATCTATGATGAAAATGTATATATGATCAACAATGATAAATTCCGTGTGTATACACCTCCCCCATTTATCCTCAAGGCAGTGATTAATGAAAACAAACTTAAGAGTTTGACTGAAGTGTTTGAAGCATTCTGAATGTACAGTATACAGTACAGCACGCAGTAGCCTATTTGACCCAGGTATTTGAAAATGTCTGGTTACGGCCCTGCTGACAAGCAATGATTTTGGCAACCGCTCAACAAAAAAACATATAACCTAGTAAGCTGGAGAGTGGAGAGAAATGCGGAGAGGTAAGGTGTGGAGAGGAGAGGAGAGGAGAGGAGAGGTAAGGTGTGGAGAGGAGAGTAGAGGAGAGAAGAGGAGAGGAGAGGAGAGGTAAGGTGTGGAGAGGAGAGGAGAGAAGAGGAGAGGAGAGGAGAGGAGAGGAGAGGAGAGGTGAGTTTCAACTGCCAAGTTAGAGGTGGAGGTTGGTTGGCACTGACAAGCAATGCTTTTGGCAACCGCTCAACAACAAAAACATATAGCCTAGCCCTAGTAAGCTGGAGAGCAGAGTGGAGAGAAATGCTCTGGGATTTATTGAA
>NC_085879.1:38463705-38466205 GCF_034702125.1 Engraulis encrasicolus | reverse complement strand
CGTGCACACACACACACACACACACACACACACACACACACACACACACACACACACACACACACACACACACACACACACACACACACACACACACACACACACACACACGCATATGCGCACACACACACACACACACACACACACACACACCAAGCAGGCGGCTTCGGCGTGAAGACTCATAATGGTGTCTGAAGGCCATGCACAAACATAATAGAACAAAAGCATCAGAGTGATGAGCACAGCAGTCAAAACAAAAAGGAACTTTGGCTTTGGCTTTCTCTATCGCCAAATGTTGCTTTTCATCTATTTGTGTGTGTGTGTGTGTGTGTGTGTGTGTGTGTGTGTGTGTGGGTGCGTGTGTGTGCACATGTGTGCGCATGTGTGCGTGTTCGTGTGTGTGTGTGTGCATGTATGCATGTTCGTGAGTGTGTGCATGTGTGTGTGTGTGTTTGTGCGTGTGTGTGTGCGCGCGCATGTGTGTGTGAGTGTGTGTGTGCATGTGCGCGCGTGTGTGTGTGTCCACGTGCATAAGTGTGTGTGTGTATGTAAACTTTGCCTTTCCTGTCTGTCTTTGTAGGCTATTCGTTCATTATTTTCTATCCATGCTTTTCCTTTTCCCCTCTCCTCCTCCTCTCTCCTCCATCTCTTTTCTTGTTCTGCTGAGTTCCGTGTCATACTATGTGACTAATAGTGTACCCCTAAGAGGCCCTGCTCACTCTGATGGGGACATGGACTGGGGAGGAGTGGACTGGAGTGTGTGTGGAAAATGTGTGTGTGTGTGTGTGTGTGTGTGTGTTTGTGTGTGTGTGTGTGTGTGTGGTGTGTGTGTGTGTGGTGTGTGTGTGTGGTGTGTGTGTGTGTGTGTGTGTGTGTGTGTGTGTGTGTGTGACGGACTGAATTGGAGTGTTTGTAGTCGTGTGTGTGTGTGTGTTTGTGTTTGGGGGGTGGGTTTGTGGCGTTGATATGGTTTGTGTGTGCACGCATGTATGTCGGTGTGTGTGTGTCTACGTTTGTGGGCACGTGCATGTATTTACATCCGAGCATTCGTGTGTGTGTGTGCTTTTACATGTGTGTGCATATTAGTGTGACTGCATGTGCATGTGTGTGTACATGTGTTTGTGAGAAAGGCTTCAAATGTGTGTGTGTGTATGTTTGTGTGTGTGTGTGTGTGTGTGTGTGTGTGTGTGTGTGTGTGTGTGTGTGTGTGTGTGTGTGTGTGTGTGTGTGTGTGTGTGTGTGTGTGTGCGTGCTTGCTTGCCCGCGTTTGGTTGAAGTGTGGGGATTACAACTGGGCTTGTCAGATAACAGGCACTCTCTCCAACACCATGAAATCCGAGCGCGTGTACGCAACCCCTATCCGTGTAATACCCCTCCAAACGCTAAATGAAATAGCATGATGGGGGGGTGGGGTGGAGAGTGGACGCAGGGGAGACTGTGTGCTGTATTGTGGTGGAAGCCTCCCACCCCCCCACACACACACACACACACAGCCACACACACACACACACACACACACGCACACACACGCGTGCGCAGGCACACACACAGACACACAGACACAGACACAGACACAGACACACACACACACACACACACACACACACACACACACACACACACACACACACACACACACACACACACACACACACACACACACACATCCCTCTCTCTCCTGCAGAGGTTAGAACAAATTAAATCCGGCAAAAGCCAGCAAGCGTCCACCACTAACCGGCATGAAGAGCCATTAAGAACATTGAGAGGAGAGGAGAGCGAGTGGGGAAGAGAGCACCAGGTTGAGAGCCGGTGTGTGTGTGTGTTCCTGTGTATACTATGCTGCGTGTGTTCGTGTGGGTGTGTGTGTGTGTGTGTGTGTGTGTGTGTGTGTGTGTGTGTGTGTGTGTTCATGTGTGTGTGTGTGTGTGTGTGTGTGTGTGTGTGTGCGCGAGTGTGTATTTGTGTGTGTGGAAAGGGGTGGTTCTTTGGAGGTGTGTGTGCGCGTGTGTGCGTGCGTGCGTGCGTGCGTGCGTGTGTGTGATGGGGGGGGGGGGTCTCCTGGAGTGCAGAGTGTGCTGCGGCCATGGCCACTCAGCTTCTAATGTCCACTTTCATGAGATTGCGTCTGGCGTCTCCTGGGTTACGAGAAAGAGAGGAAGAGAGAGGAGGAGGAGGAGGAGGAGGGAAAAAGAGTGAAAAAGTGGGAGTGGGAGTGGAAGAGAAATAGATAGAGAGAGAGAAAACGAGACTTGATAGAGAGAGAGAGAGAGGGGAATAATAAAGAAAGACAGAGGGTGGCCAAGCCGCCAGTCGTTTGGTCGCCATGTCAGGGTTTCGGGAGTAAAGAAGCGCTCGGTTGGTCAGTTGCCATGACAATGTTGCTGTTATTGATTGTGCCCGAGCGGCGCTCCTGCTCCATTACCTTGCAGAGCAGCAGCTGATGCTGTTTAATGGGGAGCAGGGGGGGCTGGTGTGGGGAGGTATCTGGAAGTATAGACCA
>NC_085879.1:38448705-38453705 GCF_034702125.1 Engraulis encrasicolus | reverse complement strand
AAACATATTCAGATTCTGCTCAACACTCTGTGTAGGCCTATGTACCTTCAGTTTGCATCGTTACGTGGTAGGCCTAACCAGTGGTGTAGTCTACTTATTTATGGTGGGTATACTGTATATTTGAGCATTTTTTGAAGTGGGTATACTGTATATATTTGTGCCATTCAGAATAATGGATCAATCAATTTTAAGTGGGTATACTCCTCCTAAATCTCTGAAATTTTGAAGTGGGTATACTCTGTATACCCGCGTTCTATGTAGACTACACCACTGGGCCTAACTATACTGTAGCAGTATGTTGCAAATCATTTTAGCTGAATAGTGTGGAAAGGGACATACACATCCAGTTGTTATCAACCACAGAATCAAGTCTGCATTGCAAGCAAAGAAAGGCAGTGTCCACACACTGATTACGTTTCCACAAGAGGTAACATTTCGACCGATCTGACAAAGACTACGACAAGTTAGTTGAAACGTTTTGTATAACTAACTTTTTCCGGGAGCATAAACATAGGCCTACCTCCAGCTTTCTCATAGATTTTTCCAAAGGCGCTACAGTTCAGATCTACTCCAGTCTTTTCCCCTGCCACCTTTTCCCCTGCTTTGCTTGAAGTTAATTACCTCACAGTCACTTCACACTCCCCTCTCTTTTTTTGTACTTCAGTGGTATTTATAGAGTTATTTACTTAGCCTGGAAGACAAAAAAGAAGATATAAACGCAGGTTTAGCCACTATAAGCCTCTGAAAAACGAAAGCCTCCTCGTGTTTGTTTTGTTCTGTTTGTGTAAGATTCACCCTGAGTAAATTTATTTGAGTTAGACACTAATTTGGAGGCACATCGTATGCTTCCTTACTGTACAAGTTGTTGACCGCACAGGGGAAAAGCCTACCGTAGGAAATAATTGGCTCTGTATGGAAGAGCCGGCATGATAAGCAGAAAAAGCTTATCAAGATTCAAGAGTTTACTGTCATGTTGTGATATATGTACAGTATGAATACATTAACACTTATCCCATGGAGATTTAGTACCTTATTTGACTAATATGGTCACTGCTGCATAAAAGTGTCCAGTAAGGTGAATATGACTTCACATTAAATGTGAAATTTTCAGTTACATTTAATTACAAATAATCACTCGCAATGCCTCTGGTAGAAACCTCTCTGATATTCACTATAGAATGATGTTTGTGGACATACAGGTAACCAATCCAGCATGTAAATGTACACACAAGTGTGATTGGGATGCAAAAGACATTTCTGTATTTAGGCGTGTAGGCATGACAGTCTTGAGACTGAGAGTCTTTCCCGTATAGGGAGTCTATGGGTTTAGGTGCACTCTGAATAATCTGGATGGTTATGCATTCGGTGTCTTTTCTTCCCTTTTCTTTTCTTTTCTTTTGTCACATGAGTCATCATCCTATCCATAGCTCTTTGATGTGTCTGTGGTAAATAGAAAGCTTAGCGGGACCAAAATAGATCTACACACATCATCCACACACACACGCAGTCAAAAGTGTGATGGGAAAAGAAGAGGGGCGGAAAAAAGCCTCCGACAATGTTGGGTCTCGGTCCAAAGGAAACCGACGGGGTGGGTGTAGTGGTGTAGGGGTACAACTGGGCTAGTTGTTTGGGGCCAAGAATTGGATTGCAATTTACACTGTACTATGAATTGAGAAGAGGGCCCTTACAGATGACTTTGTCCTGGGCCCTGAAAAAGCTGTCAGCTAAAGCGGCCCCTGTTCAGTCCCCTTCTCTGCACTCATATCTCAGACTCGCACCGTGCAAAGCAAACACGGCAGTGCATAAGCAGGGTAGCCTAGCGCGCTAGCTCGTATCAAACCGCATCCATTTTCCAGACAGATCAAGCGGAGACTCATGAATCGCCCCGCGCTCTGGCTGCTTTATAAACACAGATAGTGCGCCGTGTTTTCACCTCTCTCGTAGTTTTTCACCTTGGCACTCGCGCGCGCGCAGGGCCGCCAGCCAGGCGATATATTATGAAGATGTCAAAGCCAGACGTAGTGCTGCCGCTGATACTGTTTGGGGTCGTGTGAGTTGGATACACAAAGACGCTCCATTTTTATTTTTTGGCTTTATAGTGCCTTTATTATTCAGAGAGAATATTTCAAGAGAGAGAGAAGGGGGGGTGGGGGTCAACTAGGGAGAGAGGATTGGGAAATGTGAAGTGAAAGTGAAAGCCCAACTGGGAAACTCCAACTCCCATTGTCATTGTGACACAGCACTCCACCGCACATAATTGAACACTGCACACAACAAAATTGCATTTATGCCTCACTCGTGCAAAGGGGCAGCCCCCAATGGCTCCCCAAGGGAGTAGTGTGGTGTGACGGTACCATGCTCGGGGTACCTCAGTCATGGAGGAGGATGAGCACTACCTGGTGGGTCCGGAGTTGAACCAGCAACCTTTGGGCTACAAGTCGGACGCCCTAACCGCTTACCCATGACTCCCCCATATTGTAATTGTGTAATTAACATTCACATGCAGCGCAGCAAGCCCGGGACAAAATCAACAGATGTACATACAATACAATGTAATAGGAACCAAATTCTGCCCCAATGTCTTATTAAATCTACAGATTAATTTGTTCGACCTGCTCTTTCAGATATAACATAGTGTGGTTATGGAGGACTGCAATCAATTCGGAAGTGTCGAACACCCTGTAACGAGTGGACAAAGCACTGAAATGTCTTTGTTTGTCGGAATTATAACATTTAAAAAATGACTCAGTTTTGTTTTAAAACCCAGTATGGTAAAGTGTCTTGTGTGCTTCCAGGATTTGGTGATGTGTATGGCGTGGGCTACTGTACTGTAATGTGTGCGTGATGAGAAGTGGGTCATCTTTTATTCACACAGCTCTGTGTTGGACGAAATTTAGGACCAATGACAAATTGCATGTTGGTGCAAGTAGACAGTACGTGAGAGAAACTGAACTGGCATAAGTTCCTAATGGTGTATAATCCTCTGCAATCCTCTTTTTTCAGTGTTTCTGGAATTATGCTGCAACACATTTTGCTTGAAAACTTTAGTAGGGCCTACACAATGTTTTGGGACCTTTGACTCCCCCCCCAAAAAAATTGAAACAGTAATGTTGCCCCAAAAAATGCATTTGAAAATGGCTATGATACTCTAGCAAGTATCTGACCCTGACAACAAACTGTAGTAACTGTGGAGTACAAATGGAGAAGGCTACTGCTGCTGTTGTTTTCACATAGTATTAATTCCAGACAGAGGATGTTATATCACTTTCCATCAGATGTCAAAATGGCTGGATGGGATTCAACAAGCATACAGAAGCTAAACTGTTGTTGTTCTGATCCAAGGCATATTTGAGTCACATCCAAAGCCCTATAATTCAAGAACAGTGGCAGGGGGGGGGTCTTCTTTTTTTCTTTCATTTCCTCTGGTTACATACATATAAAGGCTGATATTTGACAGTGTTATCTGTCATGATGCATCTGTCAGGCTAGGGGAAGACAGCTGGAACCTTTGACAGGGTTTGTTCATCGTAGTCAGCATGCGCCCGCTTGCCACCACACGCCTGGAACAACGCAGCTCAAAGGGAAAATGGTGTGCATGTGTGTGTGCGTGCTGAGGTGTGGAGAAACTGCATCTATGTGTGTGTGATGAAGTGTAGAAAAGTGAATGGGAAGGCGATGGCCTCCCTCAAGTACAAACACACTAGAGGCCTATTAGCCTGGTCCTGACCATCCCATAATACTACCATTTCATTTCGTATTCATGGTCTGGAGGTTGTTTGATCTGACGCGATTGCAGGAAGCGGGAAGGACATTTTCGGAAAAAAACAGTATAAGTTGTTGAACAAACATGTCTGACGTCTATCTTTGGCGATGTAGGACCGTTTAACAGACATGTCTGACAGAACATCCTACCGTAGGATAAAATTACAATGTAGGACCGTTTGTCAGAACACCGGCCAAATCCTGCCGCTCAACATCGCTCCACAGAAAACGGGTACCAGACGTAGTGCGGAGCCAAGTCTCTTGGCGGAAGTACGTAGGATGGTGCGCGAGGCTAGACGCCTATCCCTCCATGCTCTCTAGCCTTCATACAGTCATCCTACCAGCTAGGGGTGCATTTCTGGACTGTATCGTTGCTAACTAAGTTAGCAACTTACTTGGTTGCAATGCAATTTCCCATTGGCAACTTACTAAGCTGCTAACTCGTGAGCAATGACAGTGTCGAGAAACGGGGTCCTTTTCAAGCACTATGGGTGGAAAAATAAATGCAAATGAGTGCAGAGCTCTGTGTCTCTACATGGTTTTTTGTTTTGTTTACAAACACAGTGTTGTGAGGAGCGGCAAGACACTGGCAGCCAACCATGTGAGCTAATTATTTGACCGACAGCGGTTTCCAACAATCAGAGGTTGAGTTATGCGCAGCTAGGTTCGCGCAGCCAGGGGAAAACTAAAATTTAGAAACCATGTATAGGAGAGAGAAGGGCCTGCTTGGCCCATGACACGTGGACTCAGATGGGGGGAACCCATGGCTTTCACTACTGTATGGCAGGAAACACCCCTTATTGGTGGGGGTAATGGTGGTGATGGTGGAGGGGGTGAAGGGGTGCAGTGGGGATTAGAGTTGTGACTCAGCTGGTCCCCTTTATCACATGGCAAGAGAGGAGAGGAGAGGAAGAGAGAAGAGAGAAGAGGAGACGGGGAGGGGAGGGGAGGGGAGGGGAGGCAAAGGAAGAAAAGGAGGAGATGAGTGGAGAGGAGAGGCGAGGCGAGGTGAGGCGAGGCGAGGCGAGGCGAGGCGAGGCGAGGGGAGTGGAGGAAAGGAAAGGAAAGGAAAGGAAAGGAAGATGTAGTAGCTTTTTCTAATTTTCCTTTGCTTCCTGTTGACTACTACTGGTGACTGAGTTGGATTTTGTCTTGACGCGTGCAGGTGAATGATGAGGAGAAGTTGATGTTCCAGTTTGTCCATTTAATGCAGATAATGATGGTGGTTTACAAATAAC
>NC_085879.1:38423705-38443705 GCF_034702125.1 Engraulis encrasicolus | reverse complement strand
TAAGCCTTACTGTAAGCTGTTTGCTGCTTTAGCGCAGCGCTGACCTCGAGCCCTTGTGTACGTACATTCGGAAACTCGAGTTACCACACTATAGTTGCGTCTCAGTCAGCCTCTGACTTTGGAGTTCACTGTGGAGTACTTCTGAGTCAGCTAGTGTCTGTGTTTGGGTCGTCTGAGCTGTGCAACTTTTTCAGGCTCTGTGCGTGTGTGTGTGTGTGTGTGTGTGTTTGTGTGTGTGCGTGTGGCTGTGCCTGTGTGTGTGCGTGTGTGTGCGTGTGCGTGCGTGTGCGTGCGTGTGTGTGTGTGTGTGTGTGTGTGTGTGTGTGTGTGTGTGTGTGTGTGTGTGTGTGTGTGTGTGTGTGTGTGCGTGCGTGTGCGTGAGCATGTGTGTGTGTGTGTGTGTGTGTGCGTGTGCATGTGTGTGTGTATGTGTGTGTGTGTGTATGTGTAGGGCCAGGACTAAAGCGGGGCTTAGGTGCTGTTGGTGATGGCACTGCTTTGTGCAAAATTAATGCTGTTCTTCGTGGCTTACAATAATTCAATGTGTGCCGCATGGTCTCCAATGTAGTGCAGCCATGCTTTAATGGAGTTATTCAGGGGAATTGCTCCATGGAGTGGACTCTTTCCCTCATTTTTCCCTGCAGGCAGGCACACACAAAACAAAGCAAACATGCACAGTCTCTCTCTCTCTCTCTCTTTCCGTCTCACCCTCTGTCACTCTCTCTCTCACACACACACACACACCTACGCAGACTGACAAAAAAGTAGAAACACCAACACTACACTTTAAGAAACTCTAGCTGACAAACAGAGCAAGATAGAGAGAGAGAGAGAGAGAGAGAGAGAGAGAGAGAGAGAGAGAGAGAGAGAGAGAGAGAGAGATAGAAATAGAGAGGGAGGAGTGCTGTCTATTTCGGGTCGATCATTTCCTCCAAAGCTGTAGGTCAAGTCGGCAACTGGCTCATCAAGTCTATCCATCACCCCCGGCAGCATTATCAGGGAGTCTATCTGTAAAGTTGGGGAGAGGAGAGCAGAGCAGTCAGTCTCTCAAAGCCTGACAGGAGGCCGACAGCCTGGGCCTTGATTTCCCAACTACTTTGTCCCGGAAGGTGAAAAGGAAACAGTAGGGGCGAAAGAGACTGAACGAGGGGAGAATCTATAAACTATTAATCTTCTGAAGGGGTTTTTGTGTCACTTTTTCACTGTGCATTGGTTTGGGCTTTCTTTTTTTAAAATATATTTTTAGGGGCTTTTGTGCCTTTATTGATAGGAAAGTGGAGATTATGACAGGAAGTGAGTGGGGAGTGAGAGATGGGGCTGGGTTGGGACACGACCCAGACCAGATTCGAACCCGGGTCCCCATGGGCATGCAAGCCCACATGTGGGGGGCTTAGCGCGCTGCGACACAGCACCCCCAGGTTTGTGGATTTTACAGGTGATCCCATGAGCAAGAGAGCTAACTAATAAAAATAAACGTGTTTCAAGTGTAATTAGGCCTACATAGCCTACGATTTGGACCAGAGTCATCCCTGTTCTTCTGGTCATCCATGGCTGGTGTTTCCAGACATGTGATGCGATATGTGTCAATTCAGCTTGTAATGCTTTTTTGCAATGTTGCATTTGCAATTTTTTTTAAAGAAACACTATGCAACTTTTTCATAGTCATGAAATGGCTTGGTACTCAAGATTTTGCTTGACTGACCCGTAATGGGGAAAATGGCAATATTTCCATCACCGCCTAGTGCTCCTGCTCCGAAACAGCACTTGCAGTTTTGCCTGGCGGCGCCGCGCCTTTTGTTGTTGTGCAATTTGTGGCCGCTAGGGGCGTCTAGATTTCTATGCTGTATGAGCGGAGCGAGACCTATTCCTTCGTTTGCTAACTAAGCAGCAGCCAAGGAGGTCTAGGCCTACATAAGGCAGCAGCTTGCTGAAAGCTGGCTACTGGCTAGCTGATTGTAAAATATCACGCTGGCATGCAGTGAAAACAACGAATGGGACTGCAAATAAATCACGAGATAATTGAGATGAAAGGTTTGGACAGGCAAATAAATCGCTTGTGTGAACATTGGAAAAGGGCTTCAAACCGGAGAGAGCCGAACGCCAAAAGATGGGGATTTTATCATTCATTCACTACACTGGGATGTATGCATTAGCATTCTCAAAACCCACGCCACCTCGTTTAGTTTACAAAGATACACAAATGTATACGAGTTGAAATCTGATGTCGCACATTTTATTTGATGTCAAAGGACACAATCAGTCGAGCGAGGCTAAAAATATATGTTGTTGCCGATCAAGAGGAGACGAAACGTGATCTCTAGTCGGCATATGGATGTCCACTTTCACTTTCAACACCACAGGAGATAAAACCGCGTCTTGTCACCTCGACTTCGAAATCGTTATTATGACAACAAAATAGCCGTTTGTTTCCTCGTTCTTCTAATGTAGGCTACAGGTACTAGCCTATATAGTTACTGGAAATGTGAAATAAAGACGGGGATATCTGCCGAGAACAAGTGGATCAAATAATATCCATCTGAGGGAAGTGCAAACATGATTGCAGTTGTGTGAAGTGAATTACGAAGCAGCCAACTCATAAGCAAGGGGGGGAATCTCACATATGATAAAGCCCCTTAGAAGTGGAGAGAACTGAATGCAAGGAAGGGAATCTGGTTAATTACAGAAGACGACGAAATTTAATTCGCACATAATCTCGAAGCCAATGTCTGTCTAATTTAGTTCAATGCACATTTTCGGCAGAACCACTAGAGGCCGCTATAAAGTTGTTTATATCTATGTGTTTATGTCAAAGTTGCATAGGATCGCTTTAAACTTTGGAACATGCCTTGGGGCGTGGATACACAAGTGTTATGCAGTCAGAAAAGTTTGAGTACTTCATAGGTGTGAAGTATATGTAAGGGTTAACGTTCGGCGAGAAGGTCGCTACCGTGGAATAGCAGCACGACAGAGAGAATCTTTAGACCCCGACGCGGAGCGGAGGGGTCTTGTTCTCTCTGAAGTGCTGCTATTCCACAAAGCGACTGACTCGCCGAACGTTAACCCGCTTATTATATGGATATACTTAAATGATTCACACATGGCGGGGACATTTCTTCAGGCCTATTTAATGTTACGTTTATTATAGTTTTTCATGTCAAAAGATTGTTGCTGCGCAAAACAAAACAGTGCCGTTGTGGAACACCGTAGGTAGCCAGGACAACAGGTGTTGTCTATCACAGCAGCTGATTAGAGTCTTGTTGAAAAGTCGCTTTAGCAGTGAAAAGTCTTGTTGCCATTGACAGCGGTCTGATATAGACCAACCCGTCCATTATCGAAAAATAACAGACGTGCGAACGTTGGGGAGCCCCATTGAAATGAATGGAGCATTCGTCCGATGACGTCACACCATATAATAAAGGGAGTTAACGCATTTAATGCATCACAATGGGAAATTCCACCTTAAACCTGCAGTTTAGAATTAGTAACGGCAGTTCACCAGAAAGTTAGAAAAAGAAGCAGCTTAGACGCCCCACGCCCGCAAGACATCACAGGTGTCCTGTTCTCGGGGCATAATGGACACCTGCTCAGGCAATCAGAGGACGTTCCGTCAGCTCACTGGGTGATAAATATATATGCCGTAAGCTTGTGAAATATAAAAGACTCTCTCAAGATACCTTGCAAAAACGGCTGGTTTTCACAATTTCACAGACCTCTTACTTAAATAAAATAACCTCAAATGAGGAAAAGTTACTAAAGACCATTGATACATTTCAGCTCCAGGGGCTTGTAGGACGAGCCATCGTTCCACCGTTTAATGAATGAATAGATACAGTACACTCAATTACATTAAGTCTCAGTGGTATTCTCAGTCTTGCATTCTAATCGAGTTTTTAACAGAGATTTATTTTACTTTTAATAACAGATTCAAATTAATTTCACTGCCTCTTTCCATGAACAAAGGGAAAGACCCAAGGATAAAAAAACAGGAGAGTGGAAGAAGAAGGAGAAAGGGAAAAAAGTACAAGATAAGGAGGAGGAGCAAAGTGGGTCTCGGTTTCTCACTTGCCTTTAGTAGTACACCAATTAAAAACAGCAACAGTAATTAGGCAGCGGGCCAGAAATCCTATCTTGCAGGTTCGTCGGAGTGATCAGGTGGCAACTTGGTTTTTGCTGATATAAGTACTTGATAGTACATAAATCAATATTCTAGCTGTTGCCATCGTCAAAAGTTGCACATTGATTAAAAAACAAAGGTTGAAATAGCGACATTTGGTAATGTGGGAATTTAATTAAAATTGGCTATTCAACAGGAAATGTGTCACCAACTCCTTTTGGAGTGCTTCACAAGTGTGAAACTTCACAGATTACTGTGTATTATGCCTACCAACATTTCTCTGTGTGTGTAATGGCAGTTAGGCATAGCGCCACCATGTGGTAGGTGAATGAACTGCTTGAAATCACTGCAGCTACTGTGTATTTCATATTATGAAAAAAAGGATGAAGTTAATGTGAATATTCTATTAAACATACTTTGTGAAAAGTTTTTTGATGTTGTAAAATAAGAAGATGGCATGGCAACAAAAGTACCACAGGTTAACAATTAATTTGAACTCAACATACATTGCTTGACATTACTGATAATTAGCCCTCTACTGCACACAATATGGCTATGCATGATTTTTAAGTTCATTTTGAGACATTTTATTGATAAAATATATTTTATTTTTTTGGATTATTTATCCTGTAGGCTCAATATTCTTATTTTTATTCAGTTTAAAATTGAACAAAACACGCAATTACCTCACGTAAAACAGAGGTTAACAGTGATGGAATGATCATTACTAGGTTTGTGTGTGTGCCCTAAATGTCATGTTAATGAGACTGGCTGCTTGGTGTGGTGGTCATATTGCACATTTGGCACCCTGAGGGCCTGTGTTTGAAGCTGGACAAGCAAAGTTATCCCCATTTGCTAGTGTCAGAAGTGGGATTGCTTTTAGATACACCATTGGAGACACCTCCACTGCATGTGAGCCATAATTCCGTGCAAGTGACTACAAGGATAGGCCTAATCTGTAGGACTCAGGCAGGGATGGCCCGGGGCATAAGCAAACTATTCAATGGCTTAGGGCCCTGCCACCAGCCCACCCTGGGCAGCAAAGTTCCAGGAAGAAATGAACTCTATACTATATTCCCTAGTCCTAAATTTCTTTCTGAGCCTCGATGGAAACAGGAGCCATTATGCTGTATATCGGGGGACACCTCAATGATGGTGGATACAACGTCCTTTTTCATGTACCACACTTAATTGTACAAACCCTACAATAAATGCAGAATATAAGTAAAAGTAATAGTTTTGAAGTGAAACTAAGATATTCCTTTGTGATAAATGGCTTTCTGGGAAATTTTGCTCCAAGAAGTGCAGTGCATAATGGGCACATGATCTACAGACAGCCTGCCTACTGTATATCCTTAGCTCCTAACCCTCACTTGTGCAAGTAAATGAAGCTTACAACGCATCTGATGATGAGTAGGTGGTGGTAGGGGCCCCCAGATGAAATTTTGCTTAAGGCCCCATAAAGGCTTGGGCCGGCCCTGGAATCAGGACCCTAGTTATGAGTGAAGCCTATAATAAATGAAGTATGGCGGGAGTTGCGTGGGGAACACCGTGGATGTGTAAAGCACAAAAGATGTGCTTCCCAAGCAGGAAGGCAGAGTTGACTAACATCCTGTAGAAAGAGACTATAATATATAGAGACAAGAGTTAGTGTGCTTTGACTTCATCAATGAGTCTGATTCTTTAGGTAGGCTCCTACCCAGTACCACTATTGTAGTACCCAGGTGGTCTGAGTTTGAAGCTGGATACGGCAATTCTCCCCCATATTTAGAAGAATAATAAGCAGTAGTTAATACTCTATTTCCCCTCCTCTACCATAACTCCCTCTCTTCTACATTTAGATGTTCATCACTGACATTGCTGTCCTACCTAACTTCAGATGAAATTTCTCTAGCATGCAGATCCTGATGCGCTCATCCATAAAGCATTATTACATTCATTTTGTTTGTCAAAATGTGTATAAATTATAAGATATCAGATATGTATAAGATATTTCCAATTTACTTTCAGAACATTTAGTGGAGTAGTCTTTACTGGATAAAATATATGTGATGATGTGGTTACACAACCACACAGAAACAAAGCAATAATAACAAAGTCACCCAAAAAAGTACCCCTTTATCGAACAACGTTGCATTGAGGCAACGCAAAGACAAACAATCACAAAGGGAAACCCTTTTTAAAACCTGATAAGAGTCTTCTATACAGCCTTGTGCACATAAAAGTATTTTTTATTTCATGATTTTATCATGTTTAGTTACACTAATAATGCGAAAGATCTTGTGTCCTTCGCACCCCAAGAGGAAGTCCCGCCTTCAAATACTACAACATAGTGTCATCCAAACCACTCTAAATTGTTCTTTCATGTCTTTTCTAACATTCTGATTGGTTTTGATAATGTAAAGAGACACACACTGGACATGAGGCTTTAAAAAACATTGGGTTGCCAGAGGGCAATGTAGTGCAGTAGAGGGTTAGAAGATTATGACTTGTCATAACTATGAGCACAAAACAAGTAATCACCACGTCAGTTATTGCATGTTGTCTTTACGTGACCCTTTGACACAAGAATGATAGATACAAGGTGGAATATCCAGTAATAGTGCGCCAACTATGGGTCAAAGGTCAATTTTGGTATCAATAGGCCTGCATACTGTCAATTGTATCAATATGTCATCATTATTCCATGCAGAGCCCATTTTACCAATAATCTTATAGCCGTGGTCTTTTTATTATAATGATTATTTATAATTATTCAATTGAGAAAATAGTAATTCAGATCTCTGCAGCAGTACAAGGGGCAACAGTAACTACTGTATGTCTACTACTGTGTCGGAACTCAAAGAAATTATCAGGATTATACAAAAAACTTGGAAGTCACTTCTCTCAGTTGCACAGTTTGATCAGTTGAGTTATTTTTTCCTTTGTAGGGGAGTAGTACAATAGTTCTAACTAAGAATGTGTGGATGCGTGCGTGAAATGTTTGAATATGAATATAGGGTTTGTGACTCTAATGTGTACATCCATATGCTAGATTACAAGGCATGAAACAAATTGCAAACGTGTAAACTTTCACGTAGCAGTTAATAAAGTCCATAATTAATACTGGCAAGGGATATGAAAGTTTCAAAGAGGGCATGGCGTTCCAAATGTTCAATGGCGCCCGCATAGGGAGCCATGATGACGCGCACAGAATATCCTGCATCACAGTCATATTTTAGTATTTTCTTCCATCTTGAGTCTAGATTGTAATGTATATGCAATGCATGTTGTTCTATAATTCAACCAATCAACTGTCATGTTTGGAAAAAAAACGTGGCTTGAAGTAAAGAAATGGTCCAAAACTTCATGGAAAATTTTGTTACAAAGCAATCTGTAAAATGTTATTACTGATCAGGAAGGAAAACTCTAAAACTCTGTTTCTACCCATAAATAAGCAAAATTAATATAGCGCCCCTTGTGGTGGCCAAATGTGCAGGCTGACGCCGTGGCAACAGGCAGATTTGGATTCAGCACCCCTAAATTGATCAAGAAAACATGTTTTGAAGTTGCCACTAAACGGTCACAACGAAACTCATTTTCTAGATGAGCTATGATTCTTGGCCCACTGCCTAAATTAAGACCTGATTGTGGGGGACGGGGCTGTGTGTGTGTGTGTGTGTGTGTGTGTGTGTGTGTGTGTGTGTGTGTGTGTGTGTGTGTGTGTGTGTGTGTGTGTGTGTGTGTGTGTGTGTGTGTGTGTGTGTGTGTGTGTGTGTGTGTGTGTGTGAAACCTCCTCTTTAGCTTTAATCATGCAACAGCGCTACAAGCAGCAGCATAAAATTCTAACTGCAACTGTAAGCGAAGCTGCTTGTGTTAGCTTGTAAAGCAAGCGACGATACAGTAGCCGACGCTAATGAGAATGCCATGCCGGTATTTGCACTGCATTATAGCCGAGGCTTTCAAAGGCAAGGAAGGGGTGAGAGGGCACAGAGCTGAGCAGATATGGCAGATTGACATTCGCCGACATTCACATACATCTGGCCATCAAAGTGCTCGCTGATGTTGTGTCCACACAGGCAGTGGATTAGCATTGTCGTTTTGTACGCCTACGCTTTGGGCTTCCCGCAGAGGATGCCAACTGCCAAGCCTCTCTCCCGTAAGATTAAAGGTCGTCTAGACTGCGATGTTGTGTTATTGTGTTATTGTTGTTGTTGTTGTTGTAGAGTGAACTTTTTCTGGGTTAGTGTGGATTTAAAAAAACAGATGATTAAACCACTGGCTTGGTTGGCCAACTGACTTTGTGCTTGAGTCATGTGTGAGTCAGTGCATGTACTGTATGTATGTGTGCGTGCATGTGCACATGTGTCTTGCTTCAGTGAAGGCTAATTTTTTTTTGCTATTAGTGTCGCCACACACCGACTCACACACACACGCACACGCACACACACACACACACACACACACACACACACACACACACACACACACACACACACACACACACAAAAGCCAATTACACCACCTCTGAAATGAACTGGAAAACAATGGCAACAAAAATCCTCAGAGAGAATGCCACAGCTGGTATAAGCGATGATGAGATTGAGTGGGAGGCTCAATGAAACCTAACGGGGGAAAAATGTACCTGGGCCAATTAAGAAGAAGTGGTGGTAGAGGAGGTTGGATTTATACAGGGCCGCTGACAGCTTTGGCCGGCCCCAGGACAAAGTAATCTCCAAGGGCCCCCCCTTCAATACATATAATGTACTGACTAGGACCCAAATTCTGGGGCCCCTCTCTCTCCCTGCATGGGCCCAGGACAACTGGCCCATTTGTCCCTTCCTGTCAGCCTCCCTGTGAATATGTATGGGGGATAGTGGGTGACTAGAGGTGAACTCCAATCCTCCAAGAAGCTCCAAGCTCATTCAACTCCCCTGCATCATCTTCCCTTCTCCCCTTGTAAAAGATCTCACTGTGTTCAGTGCTATTGTTCAGCAATATTTTTTTTTCGACAACCCTCAAAAAGTAGTGCTGGTGGTATTCCTACCTAGAGCAACAACAAAAAAAATTACTTGAAGCCTGAGAAAGGGAGATGTGCAAGAGAAACCACAGTAGAGAGAGAGGGAGAGAGAGAGAGAGAGAGAGAGAGAGAGAGAGAGAGAGAGAGAGAGAGAGGGAGAGAGAGAGAGAGAGAGAGAGAGAGAGAGAGAGAGAGAATCGAATAGTCTGCAGAGCCCTGTTGACTTCTCCACGTGTTAAACTTTAATGACGGCAGAGCTGGGGGAGGACCAGAGAGGATGATTCTCATGGAATACTGAGTAGGGAAAAGAAATCAAGAATTCCTCACAAAAAAGATCCCATTCAGTTTTAATAGTATGGAGACAGGTTGTGCTATAATTGGGGGATATATTTTGTTTCAGCTGGTCACGACTGATACTCACTCAGATTGCAAGGGCATATTCTGTACGCATGTATGTCAGAACCTCTACTCTACTTGAGTTGTGACACACTATCCCACTATCGACACAGAGTAATTTCCTTTAAGTCGGTGTCAGGTCTTGCAATTTTCTCCTTGCAAGCGGATTCTCCCTCGGCTGCGACAGTTCAAGTCATCCCTCCACTCTACTGTAGTGAGATTCAGTGCTGGACTGGCCATCTGGCATAGCAGGCATTTCCCGGTGGGCCCTGCACCCTCGTGGGCCTACATTTTCCAGAAATTTAGACATTTACATTTCTGAAAATAGGGGCCTTCCGAGGGTGCGGGGCCCACCGATGAGTCAGTTCTGTGCTGCTAGTTATGATGGGCCCCTTCAAGCCAAAAGTGCCCGGGCCCTATTTCTCCCCCAGTCCTCCCCTGCTCCACTCTGGTGAGATTCACCATTCACTCCACCAGGCAGCCCTGGATGGACGGAGCCATGTCGCCAACCAGTCATGCCTGCCTGGGGAAAATCATTGCCTGCTCCAACAGCATCAGGGGCGTTTCAAGGTATTTGGAGGCCCTAGCCTATAGGAAAGAGGGATGGACTTGGGGCCCCTTGTTTTCTCTTCAAACTATTAGTCATGGGTAAACGGTGGGCAGTCATGGGTAAGAGTGACGGACTTGTAACCCAAAGGTTGCCAGTTCGACTCCCGACCCGCCACGTTGGTGGGGGGAGTAATCAACCAGTGCTCTCCCCGATCCTCCTCCATGACTGAGGTACCCTGAGCATGGTACCGTCCCGCCACACTGCTCCCTCGGGGTGCCATTGAGAGCTGCCCCCTTTGCACGGGTGAGGCATAAATGCAATTTAAATGTGTGCAGTGTGCACTTGTCTGCTGTGGAGTGCTGTGTCACAATGACAACGGGAGTTGGAGTTTCCCAGTTGGGCTTTCACTTTCACCCCCTCAAGAGAGATTTTGACTGCAGTATCATTGCTGTTACAGTATTTAAACACAAGTACATAATCACTACCATCATTACCTAGGGCCCCCTTTTCAGCTGGGGGCCCTAGGCAATTGCCTAGTTTCTTTGCCTTGTTGTGACAGACCTGACCAGCGTCTTCTCGTCTTGCTTTCAATCTCTGGCTCTCAATGAACACATCTTGACCCCAGCTCCTGACCTGTACCGATTCCTCAATATGTGTCTCTTAGCTTAGGCATTTGTACGGTTGATGCTTTGGGTTGTGAGGGGAAAGGGAAGGGGGGATGGGGATGGGGGGTGGGTGGGGCTGATTGAGGACCCTCTCTGTGGACAAAGTGGCCAGGGCTGGACTGGGGGAGAAATAGGGACCGGGTACTTTTGGCTTAAAGGGGTCCCCTCATAATAAGCGGCGCAGAACTGACTCACTGGTGGGCCCCACGACCTCGTGGGACCCTATTTTCAGACATGTAAAAATTAAAAAAAAAAAAAACAGATTCTGAAAATGGGGGCCACAAGGGTGTGGGGCCCACTGGGAAATGCTCGCCATGCCAGATGGCCAGTCCCGCCCTGACAGTGCCGCTCGGTGTGTCTCTCTCTCTCGCCCGTGTGTGCGCGTGCACACGCTCTGCAAGAAAGGGTCATCACCATCGAATGGCAGCAGTCACATGGGACAAGACAAATGCGCGCCAGAAAATTGCAATGTGCTCCGAAATCCTATTCCCCAATGATGCCATTGATCAAAAGAGAGATAGAGAGGGGAGGGGAGAGAGAGATGGAGAGAGAGAGAGAGAGAGAGAGAGAGAGAGAGAGAGAGAGAGAAACAGAGGGAGTAGGCCTTTACGTTTGCAAGGGGCCAGAGAGTCAAGACGAGGGGGGGAGGGAGGAGAAGGGGGGACGAGAGAAGGAGGCTATTCGCTGTTCTCCTCTAATGAAACAGTCAAAGCATGCCATCAGCAATACATTATTGTAAATGCCAAAATGACCAGTCATTAAGAACCGCTAACCATCTGTCAGCATTTACCAAAGGATTTAAGGCAAGCTTGTGTGTTTATCCTTTTTACTGCTCCTGGTATTTGCCTTAAGAGAAACATATGCATGATGACAAATCCTCTCTCTCCTCCTCGGATTAAAAAGAAAACTGGGAACCAACGAGAGAGGAGGAGAAAAAACCCACTTTCTCTACTCTGGACTTTTTCTTCGATGTGTTTTTTTCCCCCCACACACAGGTCATTTGCACGATTAGTAACAGGTTGTGAACGATCAATTAGGAGAAATGTGTAATGATGAAACTTCTCTTTGCCTTAAAAAAACAAAGCAAAGGAACTACAGGAGGACAAAAACACACTTTCTCTTCTCTGGATTTTTTTTCTCCCACACAGAGGTGATTCACACAATTAGTAGCAGGTTGTGAACGATCAATTAAAAGAATCGCAGAATGACAAATCCTTCCTAATCTTCGCCATAAAAACAAAGCCCCCTCCAACAGGAGAAGGAGAAAAACGCACTCCACTCTAGTCTTCTTCTTTTTTCATTCTTTCTTTCCTTTCTTTTTTTCTTTCCACATGGAGGTCATTTACACGATTCGCAACAGGTTGTAAAAGATCAATTTAATTTCGCTCGCTCCTCTTCCTCCTTCCCACCTGTTCACTGCATTTCATGCCTGGGTGTCTAATGACTCCTCTCTAATGTTGTGACGGTAACGAACGAGACGATTCTTTTGAACGGCTTCCAGAAGTGAACGATGGGAACCGGATCACAGCTGGGGGAGCCACTCAACCGCTTTTTCATTAATTTTTTTGTTAATTTTAAGCATGTGACCTTCACTTGAGTACTTAAATCTGGTGAAAAAACCCCAATTGTCTGCCTTAAAGAGTGGCAGAAACGTTTTTTTTTTTTTTTAGAAGAAGGAGTTGTTTGGACAAAATAACCTAGAGGTGGAATAAAACATTACATTCTAAACACTGAATAAATAATTTTAAAAAGAGCCAAAAGAGCCAGTTTTTTGAACGGCTCTTTGAAAGGAACGAGCCACTATGATCCGGATCCCGTCAAAGAGCCATAAATCCCATCTCTACTCCTCTCCCCTGCCGAGAGTGCTCGAGACACCACAGAGGTTTTTCAATTGGCAGAGAATGGGGAGAGCTCCATCGGAAATTAATATGGATTCTGATCACTGACTCACTAATGAAAAACAATTAGTGGCATATGTTTCCAAATCATGTGTGGAATATGAGGCTCATCTTATTGAAACTAATCTGCTCTGGGGGGTGGGGGGCTGGGGGGGAAGAATCAGTGAAATAAAAATTGAGAAGAAGAAAAAAAAGACTTTAGTAGTTTTCGTCTGTATGGATTAGCGGGGGTGCTGTCGCTGAAATTTGTGGGATATCTCTCTGGGCTAAGATATGTCATTTAGACCCAGAAGACCTTTCTGGCAAATGTATGCTGCTTTCCTTTTTTGTTCACACTGCTAATGGGAGGGGAAATGACTAGTCTAACACACAGCACTGTATATAAGGGGGTGAAAGAAATGGCAAAAAAAAATCCCTGGAAGTTATACACCGTTATGCTGAGCTTTAGTTGGGTTCAGGATTGCATATTCCCATCACTGATGGTTGTGCATGCTTATGTAACTTTTATGCTATGCATAGATTTTTGTATGTGTGTAATTCTGGTTGTGTGTGTGTGTGTGTGTGTGTGCGCGCGCACGTGTGTGTGTGTGTGTGTGTGTGTGTGTGTGTGTGTGTGTGTGTGTGTGTGTGTGTGTGTGTGTGTGTGTGTGTGTGTGTGTGTGTGTGTGTGTGTGTGTGTGTGTGTCCGTGTGTGTGTGCGTGTGTGTGTGCGTGTGTGTGTTTGTGTGTGTATGTGTGTGTGTGTGTGTGTGCGCATGTGTATGTGCGCATGTGTATGTGTGTCTGTGTGCATGTGTGTCCGCATGTGTGTGCATCTGTGTGTGTGTATATGTGTTACTGTGTGTACAAAAATATGCTCCGTGTCCATTTCTGTGTGTTCCCACCGCAGTCTGGGAGGAGAGCTCTATTCCTATTCTCTCGTTATCTCCCCAGTCATCTCTTTGCATGGCGGCAGACCTGTGTAATGTATTCTGCTTCTAGCCCTGTCACACAACTCTCTCAGAACACACAAGACCTTATCCACCTGCAGCCTATTGTCATGCCGTATTACATGCCATCACAATGCCTCAGACGTCCATCCGCATCTGATTGCATCTTTACCAGTAAATTAGGCGGGTGATTGCATTTTTTGTGCGGATGTGTTTTGCAGAGCACAACAATCTACTTACATGTTGGTGAGGGCATTGGAAAAGACGTTGATGCAAATAACGTGTGATGCTGGGGGTGGCAGGCGTCATCTGTGTGTATACATGTGTGTGTGCATGTGTGTGTGCGTGCCTGTCTGCGTGCATGCGTGTCAGGGTGAGTGCAAAAAATTCTGTCAGATGTTTGAAACGACTGTACACTGTAAATGTGTTGCTGTTACTCTTAACACCTTCAACGCTCAGAGTATTGGTACTCTGCAAGTGTTGAATTAGCACTGCAAACTGCGCTGTGCATTGGCGTGCACAGATAGGGACGAGATGGTGCTAAAGCACCTGCCCCTTTGCCCTACTGGGAAAAAATGCCCTTTTTGAAAGTTTTTTTTTGGTCACAATGTACTGTCGTTCATGTTGACATGATAATCTACAAATGCTTCACGATCAAAAGCATGTTACAATTATACCCCGATATAATATATAGTCTCTATACCCTAGTAAGGCAGTCGGAAGTTCCACATGCCCCCAACAACACCCCTTCAGCACCTGCCCCTCAAAATGTCTGTGCACGCCACTGGCAATGTGTGCTACTGTGCGCTGCAGCCAGGTAATCTGTACCTCTTAATCATTAACACTCGCTGACCATTGTTACAGCTCACGCAGAGACAGGAATACATGCCAAGCCTAACAGAAGGAGCCCACAGCAGGCCTGGCCAGGACTGGGGTGCATTTCTCAAAAGAGAAGCTGTTAGCCTGTTAGCAACTTCGGTAGTTGCCAATGGGAAAATGCATTGAAGAAAACAACAAAGTATAATGTTGTAAGCAACTTTGGTTTCGAGAAATGCACCTGACATAAAGGGTATCTTCCCGGTGGACTAACAGGCCTCAGAGGCTGATGCTTTCTTTTTTTGTTTGTTTATTTGTTTGTTTAATTTTTTTCCTTAGAGGCCCTGCCGTGATTCAATCGGTAGGGCACTGCACTGCTACGCAGAGGACCCGGGTTCGATTCCGGCCTGAGGTCATTTCCAGATCCTCTCCCATCTCTCTCTCCCTCTCACTTCCTGTCACAATCTCATATTGTCCTATCGAAATAAAGGCATAAATGCCCCTAAAAATGTATTAAAAATCCCTTAGAGACCGACCCACAATTTAGATGGATACAGTTGACTGAGCCCATCCCTATTGTAGAACGGGGGTGGGGGCTGGTCTATGCCAAAAATGTGCGGTCCCAGGCCAGCCCTGGGCCTGGCTGTTTGGGATGGGATATCGGTATCGGTGTATCGGTATCGGGTTCAGATATCAACATAATTCAGAGATCGGATCGGATCAGAATTTTCCCAAAGTATCTGAATTTTCCTGATACTGACATTGAGCCAGGTGTAATGTCAATTTCACTTGCATATTAGTTTTCAGGATGAGATGGTTACTTTTTTACTTGTTACTTTTTACTTATTAATTGTTTTACTCTTCTTCTGACTTTCTTTTCTGACCAAATAGTCTACTTGGGCCTACCTCAAGTTGAAATCCATGCATATTTTTGGTTTTGGTAAAGGATCTGAGTAGAATCGGTATCGGCAGATATCCAAATTTAGATATCGGGATCGGATCGGAAGTAAAAAAATGTTTATCGGTGCATCCCTACTGGCTGTACTGAGACTGCTGGCTTCTCTTCATTATGACGGCTGCATGGCAGGGAGGAAGCATTCCTGTGCATAAGAGTATGGATGTGGTTACATAATCCTCTGGCTTTTTGTCTCTGTCACTTTGCCTGTCTCTCTTTCTGTCTGTCTGCCTGTCTGTCTGTCTGTCTGTCTCTCTCCCTCTCTCTCTCTCTCTGTCAGAGATCTTCAACTTGGAAGCAAGAAAATCACAAATATAGACTGAAAACAGATGAAGAATAGTCTGATATTGTGCGGTAGATTTCAGATCTTGATGGACCCCCGAAAAAAAGTTCAAACATCTTGAACATTGAACATGGACATCGAACATTGAACATGGCCTTGTGACAAGTCATCAATACATTGAAGGAAATCACATGTTAAATGGTAGACAGTCAGACTCCATAGTGAATGAATGGCACTGACCTCAATGGTATTGATTGCATGACCTAGGTATGGCAAATGACTGCACTGTATGGATTTTAATTAGTCTCATACTCATTATCTGCCTGTGTGTTTTAACAGCCTCTCAGAGGACTGTGTTATAATGAGCTGTAATTTTTTATCTTTTCTCTCTGATGGCTGAAAGGATAGCAACTGCCTATTACAGCCCCACACTAAATTTTGAAGTGTTATATCAACAATTAAGCTATCGATGGCGGATGACGTGTACACACAACAGGCACCTGGAGCTGCATGGACGCCTCATTCAGGCTCATGAGATTTGAGATTTTTTATTGAAAATGTGGGTATGTTAGAGCTGAATTAACACATCCTATTGCAAGAAAGGGGGCTTTTAAATGCAACTTGTTTCATGTTTCTATGTGCTTTGTAGGCTGAGATATTTAGGTTTTTGTAGGCTGAGGGCACCTTTTTCCAAAAAGGGCTTAGACGGTTAATGGTTTCGAATTAGTAGGGTTACTTTTGGTTTTAAAGGGGAGCTCTCTCAGAAGGAGAAGAGGCCATGTAAGCTTCTTAACCAGTAAAACACGGCCCCTGTTATAAATTAGCTGTTGACCAATGACCAAGTCGTAATGCATTACTGAAGACCCTGTGCACTGTCATAGCGGTGTAGTAGGCCTACTATGGTAGTTAGTAGTTTTTTCAGTTACTGTTACAGCATTCCACTAGTGGAACAATGTGTGTTAAGGGGCTACATTACATTACACTACATTACACTTAGCTGACACTATTCAAAGCGATTTACAGTTATTATTTGTCAGGGTATTGGTTACAGTCCCTGGAGCAATGTGGGGTTAGGTGCCTTGCTCAAGGGCACTTCAGCCATGGATGGAGATGTAGGGAGAGGTCAGGGGGGATTCGAACCTGCAACCCCTAGATTGAAAGACCAACTCTCTAACCACTAGGCCACAGCTACAGGGTGGAGAGGGTTGATTAAGAAGCAAGTGACTTGTGCCACCTTTTGGTTCCCAATGACAGAGAATGATTTGGACTGAGATTCGCCTTGTTGGAGCGGAGGGTGAAGCTGGTTTTGGAGGAGCGCAGCATGCTGGAAGGCATTCAGTATAGCTTTCGGATAAGCCATTCTTGTTGTTTAAAAACATCGGCTACAATTCGTTCACTCTCAGTATTAAGAAGCCGGTCTATGAATAAATCAGCCCAGTCAGAATGTCTTTTCTCATTGGTTACCAAACATCAGCAGCAGCACCTCATTGTGGATAGATGTCATGACCTCCCCCTTTCCTGCCTTCCTCTGCCAGAGCGCTGCTCAGGGCCGATGACAACTTTGACTGGGCCCCGGACAACATCGGTTGAAAGGGCACCCTCTCAATATATCATACCATGTAATGGGGTCCCAATTCTGGACCAGTCCTTTCCCTGGGCCAGAAAGACAACTCTCCTGTTTGTCCTGCCACCCTTGTCTATCAATAAATCAACCGATAAATCAAAATGTCTTTTCTCATCGGTTACCAAACAACATCAGCACCTCATTGTGGATAGATGTCTTGACCTCCCCCTTTCCTGACTTCCTCTGCCAGAGCGTTGCTCAGGGCCGATGACAGCTTTGACGGGGCCCCGGACAACATTGTCTGAAAGGGCCCCTTCTCTATGCATATGTATGTATATCGTAATGGGGCCCCATTCTGGACCCGTTCTTTCCCTGGGCCCGGAAGAACTGACCTTTTTTGTCCCGCCACCCCTGTCCTGTCGGCGGGCCTTGCGCTACTAATTATGTACCTTGACACGCAGCCATCGGGGGTCAATAAGATGAGAGAAGAGTGCACTGCTTTTCCGCGGAGGGCTTTGAGTTGTCTCAGACAGGCACGTATTAGTATGCAGATTATGTGAAGGTATGTGCATAGATACGAGCAAGCGTTATCAGAGAGGTGCAAGGATGGGCATTGTGTGCGAGTATGTGTGCGAGTATGTGTGCGAGTATGCGTGCATGCGTGCGTGTGTGTGTGCTTGTGTGTGTGTGCAGAAGAAGAATAGATATAGACATGAGGAAAAGTACAAGCACGGTGTGCGTCACAGTCTGACTTCCTGTCACATTACTTGAACCTCCTTACAGTACCATTGCTATTTACATAGTGTTTTATGTTGTACATTATAGTTATTATCATTATTATAGTATTACTTGAGATACTGCGGTATCTCAAAAAGCACAAGTGTACAGCATCACGTAACAAACCCCAGCCCCAACCCCATACCTTAATGCTGTTGTTTTCACGTGTTAATGGTTTCGCAGTCATGGACCAACCGTAACTCGGGCCATTCGTGAAGTCTTTACGAGAAAAACTGAAAAAAATCAACTTTAAGCCTCGTGGTGCCATTACGAATAGCCTCATTTCTCGTGGTTAGGTTTCAAACAAGTGATTTACGGTTAAGTTTAGGGTTGAGGTTAGGGTTAGGGTTAAGGTTAGGTTTAGGGTTAGGGTTAAGGTTAGGGAAAATGTTGGAGGAAGGGAGACATGGCATGAAGCTGACCCAACGACAGCTCTCCCCTCCCGGAATGCACGCTGCTCGGGTGGTCTCTCTCTCTCACTCGCTCTCTCTGGCCCTCTCTCTCACCCACTCTCGTAGACAGCGCGCGTTGCCCAACTACGAAAAATTAGGCTATATCGTAGTGGCACCACGAAGCATACAGTTGATTTTTCCCGAGACTGGGCTCCATGGACAGAAGTAGCAAATCTGGGAAAAGTGAGCACTCATTGCTAGATGCTACAGAAAACAGTAGCATGTATTCTTGTTTTTTTCCTTTTCTTTTATTTTAATTGTATGCTTTGCAGTGGCAGCTGGGTTTTTTTTTCATCCCGATAAATAAACCCTCTGGTATGCATAGAGGGCTGTTTCAAGTGTTACCCAGCTGTATACCAAGGAATTGGATATGGATTTATTTTCAAGAGTCAATGTAAACAGAAAGTGGAAAAAAATGGATGGAGGTAAAAAAAAGAAAGAAAGAAAGAAAAAAAACCAGAATTGGCTATTAGGACTTTCAGAGTAAACAAAACAAAACCTTCGGCAGTGGCACTTCCAGTCTTTTGCAAGCAAGCATTTGCAATGTTTGGTCTTTTGTGGCTGGTGCTGGTGCTGGGTATTAATACAAAGTGGGAGTTATATCCACATAAAAAGGTAAAATGTACACAAGTCTATTGGCAGCATAAATCTTAAGAGAGCTCTATGGAGCGAGATAATAAATGGCAAGACAGGTATTTTTGTCCAGTTGTCTGGCCAACTCTCTCTTTCGCAGCTGAGTCAGCTGAATATTCTCAAGGTTTTTCCCTCCAACAACGCTTTGCGTTTTGCTTTATGACATGCCCATTGAAGAAATACTGACTGTGGGCCTTACTTATTGCGCGATATTCTCTCTCCAGTCCTCTCCTCTCCATATTTGCTTTTTCTTCTCTCTCCTTCTTCTGAATATTCACATTAACCTGAGGTGTACACCAAAATGCTAATATGGGAATATTTTCCTTTGTGTGCGGAGTGCTTCACCTGTGTGTTTTCGAATGTGGCAATGAGACTGCTGTGACTGGGTGGGCTGCATGTAAAACTTTTCACAAAGTATGTCTGCTCAAGTCAAGTCTTTTTTACCGTACATGAGTTTCCAAAATCATTTCCGTGGATTGTGAACATGGGTGAAAGCCATCTCGGGATTTGCTTTGCCACCCTCAGTGACGGACACCTTACATTCAGAGCAGATAGATAGATAGGATATTTAGGCTATTTTCCTTGCTGAAAATTGTCCTGTTCGTCTGATACAGTTACAAAAACAAAAAGACACAATAGAAAAACCCAAAACCACCCCCCACCCACTCAGTACAGAACACAGGTTGACATAGGGCAAAACCCCCTTTAGTATCTTAACCCATTTTGTCCTAAGCCCTTTTTGGGAAAGGGTGCCCTCTTCCTATTAAATCCTAAATATCTCAGGCTCCGAAGCACATACAAACATGAAATGAGTTACATTTAAAAGCCAAGACCCTCCCCTTGCATTGTAATGTGTTCATTCAGCTGTAACATACCCACAGCTAAAATCTCAAAATCCTGAAAAACCTGTATATGTGCTTCCAGGACATAATGGGTTAAATGCAGTTCGATAGTAAAGTGCAGTTATT
>NC_085879.1:38416205-38418705 GCF_034702125.1 Engraulis encrasicolus | reverse complement strand
CAATAAGCCTGAAGATAACACTTTTCAAACAAATGTTGCTTATTATGACTTTGTTTATGCAGCTCTCACATGCATAATGAGAATCAGATGCAATAATGGACCCAACAAAGAGGACACATAGATAGGAGGACACCAGGTTTTGCCAACAAGAAAATGGCACATTGATGCAATGTTGATTAAATGCAACAGCCAATAATAAATCATCAAGTTGCTCATAACTTTGTTTGAAATCTTATGAGGGGCTTAGCTTTCCAAACGAACTATTTGGGGACTGTTTAAAAGTGTGAAAAGTTTATCAAGCAATTCGTTTTTAAGTAGGCTACCCCTAGTTAGCTGCCAGCAGAGCTCAAACACAATTTGCCTTCATTTGTGTTAGCAACTAGCTACAGCTAGTGCTAAACCAAAAGTCCTAACACACTGTATGCAATGAAATGTGGACCATTACTTTCAAAAACGAGGCAAAGAGAACTTTGTAAATAATTTATTTATAAGTTCTACTGTACTTCCCTTCAGTAGTCTACCTCACAACAGCCTCTGCCACCCTCATGGTCACTTCTGTTTGGAGCCTGCAGGGAGAAACTGATTGAGGGGGCGGAGACACGGCACGCATCTTCCTAGCGTCTGTGGCGCGATTTCAAAATAAGAGCCGGCAGCGCGATCGGACCAAAAAAAAAAAAAAAAATTTTTTTTTTTTTTTTTTAATTTTTCAAAATTATTCGAGGGCCACAAATAGATGCCCCGCGGGCCACAAGTGGCCCGCGGGCCGCTATTTGAGTATGGGGGTCCTACGCTATCGCTGCCTTCTGGACATTGACAGTGTGCTTTTAGTTATTTGAAGTAACTCTACCATGTCGGTACAGTGCTGTGGTCATCACACATGATTCAGCATTCAGCATCAAGTACTAATTCACCACACCACACTTGGCACTTGACTTTGTCCCGAGACCAGTCAAAGCTGTCAGCAGACCTGAGTGCATGTACCTGCTATGTAATGTACCGTGTGTGTGTGTGTGTGTGTGTGTGTGTGTGTGTGTGTGTGTGTGTGTGTGTGTGTGTGTGTGTGTGTGTGTGTGTGTGTGTGTGTGTGTGTGTGTGTGTGTGTGTGTGTGTGTGTATGTTCGTGCGTGTGTGTGTGTGCGTGCCTGCGTGCATGCATGTGTGCCACTACTGTGCACTGATCTTTGGTTGGTCTGTCCGTCTGCCGAAAACCACTTTGCTTCACAAGGGGTTTCCATATGACGCATAGCTGTGTTGACCTTGTTTTTAGCCACCTCTGTGAATGTTGACACGGCTCTCATCTTCTCTCAATGTCTTCTATATGGCCTTGAACAAATATTGGATTTTGCGTCACACAAATGTGAGCAATTCTTGCAATGTGCAATGGGGAGTCAAAGGGGCATCCTTGATCATGAAGGTTTCTTGGCATGCACATAAATGCACAGTGGACAAATAGTAAGGAAAATATTTGAACAAATATCTGGAAAAATATGGTTTAACCCATTTATGCCCTAAGACACCTGCAAAAACGCCTGCTGACGGCCTAAGCCCTTTTGGCAAAAGGTGCCCTCAGCCTGTAAAAAACGAAATATCCCATCCTTCGAAGCACATACAAACATGAAATAAGTTGTATTTAAAAGCTAGGACTCATCTTACATTAGAATGTATTCATTCATCTCTAACATACCCACATTTTTAATAAAAACTCAAATCTCAAGAGTCTGAATGCAGCGTCTATGTCACTCCAGGCGCCTTGGTCAATGCAGCGTATAGGCCTATGCAGCATCAGGCTTAAATGGGTTCAAAAAAGAAACAGAAAAGACCTAAATCAGATCCCTGTAGGAGTCATTGCGTCTTTTTGGAAAAATATTGGATCAAGGACTGAGACTGAAAGAAAAATAAAACCCCAACCAATCAGAATGTGTTTACCGTCAGTGACTAATACTGTTGACATGGAAATGATTGATTCAAATACATGCTGAAAGGGCTCGCTCACGATCTGTCCTTGTGTGTAGGCCTACCCATCATTTGCCTGTGTGACCTGAAATGTGTGATATAGTAACATCATTGAATGACAGAATGCACCCACAAGAAACAAACAGTGTTTTAGTTATGAATCTATTTGCCTCCGAGAATACCACTGGCAACAGCAGTCACGATTACGTCTCTATGTTGAAATGATTCAGGGATGCATGCTAACGCGGGCCAATCATATTAACGGGGACTTGTTTATCATTTGTCCATATTTCAATAAGGCTAAAAAGATAACTGTCACACACCAATTCGTTTGTGAATGCTCTGAGCCACGACGTCGAGTCACAAATCCCTCAGCCTGGAGAAAATCAGTTTAGCATAGTTTTGTCAAATCCAACCGACGTGATTGTCATCTCGCAGCTTTTGTCTTTGGGAAAATAACCGTTGTTTCCTGGAATTTGGCCATTTTGGGGGATTTTGTCTTCTTAGTTTGCAGCAGCAGGCCTTTTTACTGACAGGAAATGCATTA
>NC_085879.1:38398705-38411205 GCF_034702125.1 Engraulis encrasicolus | reverse complement strand
CCGACGCACCTGCCAGCTGAGGTGTGCGAAAAAAGTCGAAGTTTAATTGCTAAAGGCCCTGCCATAGTGATGTACGTACTAGGGTAGTTGCGTTTTTTCACTACGGACTATCACAGCATTCCACTGGTGGAACGATGTGCGTTAAGGGATTCAAATGTTTTGTCAAACAGACGCAATAGAGTGTAGTGGAAAGTGCGCACATCTAGCAAAAAAACATCAGCAGGTGCCAAATAAAAAAACTGTCACATGTAGGAGCGGGAAAGGATCTGCACACTGCTTGCAAAAGACTTCATTTATTAGATGATCGAAACGTTGCCTCAAATAGACCCAATGCCTTGAAGCTACAAAATAGTGACAAAACATAGTGACAAAAAACCTACATCTTAAGTCTTTTGAGTAATATAATGTACTGTTGTAAAGTTATCCACACGTAGCCTTTGAGCACAGAGCCACCACAACGCACTGGGATGACTCTGCTCTGAGCAGGGGCGTTTCGAGGTATTTGGGGGCCCTACTAGGTAAAGAGGAGCTGGGGGACTGTTCTTTTTCTTTTCAAACTTTTTAGGAGGGGCCCCCTCACGAGAAATTTTGTATCATAGCACTTTGAAGATTTGTAACAATGGCACTTTCACCTTTCACCTTGCTCCATCGCTTACTCACTCACGCTGTTCACATCATCTCTTTCACTCAGTTGCTCGTGGTTCTGAGTGTCTATATGTGTTGGGTGCAGCCAGGCTGGAATGGGATTTGAGGTGTTTTTGTATGTGTCTTTTTATCTGTGTTATCGAAATGTCTCTATCCATGTTGCTGTAGTGAAACATTTCAAAAGGGTTTCAGCCACTTAATTGGCACATCCCAGCAGCACAGCAATTTCATCTGATCAAACATTTACATGTAGCACAGACTCAGAGTAAAGCTGCCCGTTTCTTATCATCAAGGATATGTTTGTTGCGTTTGAACTTGAAGTGTGAAAAGCTGCAAGCTTTTTTTCCCCCTGTGTCTGGTACTTTGCAGGCATCTACATGTACGTATACCATCCATGTTTCTGTGCTACGCGGTTTCATGTACTTAATTATACACTTGAACTTAAACATGTCTTATGCTCTCTGTCTCTCTCCCTATCTCTCTCTCTCTCTCTCTCTCTCTCTCTCTCTCTCTCTCTCTCTGTGTCTCTCGCTCTGTCTGTCTTTTTTCTCTGCAGACCTGGCGTCTCCAAAGCCCAGAAGCCCACGTCCCCATCTGACTTCCTTGACAAACTAATGGGCCGGACTTCGGGCTACGACGCCCGCATCAGACCCAACTTCAAAGGTGATTGCAGAAAGTTGTCGTGACTAAGTATTCACTTTGATCTTTTTTATGCCTCTTTTTCATGCACTCCCTTACCACTTTATGTCTTCATTCATTACAACTGATTGAAGACAACCTTTAGAAGACCTGTGTGTTTTTTTTTCTTTTTTTTGTATTATGATTTGACAATGTAGCACATTTCCCAGCCAGCGTTTCAGGCATTTTTTATACTAGCGAGGCCAACGTCTTAAACAATGTATCATATGCAAAGCCGAGATGGCTTTTCGCTTACACCCCGGATCACATTCAAAGTGTCCATTTGGTAGGCAGACAAGTCAGACAAGCGTTTGTTCCCCCCCCCCACTGAAATCCGCTGCGTTGATCCCTCTGCATTCTGCTGATAAACCCTCGGCGGTGATGCTCCGCTTAGCGTTATGTTCCATTGCTAAGCACATCAAAACACAGAGGGCCCAGGCAGATCTCTTCATCCTGCATAGTGTACATCTTATAGCACCTCTCGGGCCTATGGGGGCAGTGTTGCCCAATTGGGCTACTTGGGATGGCCGTCTGCGGGTAAAAACGGAAAAAATTGGCCATTTGTTTTTTTCCCCTGCAATTTTGTGCCCATAGAAATCAATGCAATTTGTTGAAATTGGGCGGAATTCAGTGCATTTTAGCGTTTTTTGAGAACCTTTTGGGCTTGATTTGATCAGACACATCTGGCAACATTGCCTGTGGGGGATCATGGCACTGGTGTGTAGCAGCAGGCCAGGCAGGCAGGCAGGCAGGCAGGCCCTCTGACTTACTCAATTCTCATGCTCCAGGCTCTTTAATCCAGTCGCATCCCAGTGTTAATCTGCCACATATAGGTCAGAAGGCGACCGTTAAGTGTTAATGGCCATGCCACTTTTTGATGGTGTTTGAGGCAAAGTGAGGTGAAGGACTATCGGAGACTGGCACATAATATAGCTTTATCTTTTAGCTTTAGCCTTTAGCTTAGGAAGCATGTAAATCCACCAGTGCTCTGGACTTAAAATAACCAGCCAGCCAGAGCATTTTCTCTTTAACAATGTTCTGCAGATTTGCCACCATATATAGGCAACGTTGAGGGTTAATAGCCGTGACACTTTTGATTGGGATTGACTCAAAATGAGATAAAGGATGATAGTAGTTTGGCATCCGTCTAAAGCTTTAGCTGAAGTGTGCTTGCGCCTCAGGAATCATGCAATTCTATGGGGAATAGGAGACTGGCACATACAGCTATAGCTCTTGTGTCCTTACTGTACCTCAGTGAAGCATTTAAAGCCACCACAGCGTAGTGCTCTGGACTTACAAGATAATCAGCCAGAGCACTCGTGGGTGACGCACTTGGTAAGCACTTTCAGTGGTGGCGTAATTAAATCATTTCTGTGTAAGGTTACACTTAATTCTACTTTCCCTGTGACATTAACTGTGCACACTTTTAAGAAAGTATGTAACAGGCCCCGGCCATGGCTTCAATTCCGGCCTGGGGTTTATTTCCTTATCCTCCACCATCTCTCTCTCCCACTGGCTTCCTGTCACCATCTTACGTAAGTACAAAAGTGAAAAGTGAAAGCCCAACTGGGAAATTCCAACTCCCATTGTCATTGTGACAGAGCACTCCACAGCACACAAGTGAACACTGCACACTGCACAAAACGAAATTGCATTAATGCCTCACCTGTGCAAGGGGCAGCCCCCAATAGCGCACGAAAGGGAGCAATGCGGTGGGATGGTACAATGCTCAGGGTTCCTCAGTCACAAGCGCCCTGTCACCATCTTACACTGTCCTATCGAGTAAAGGCATAAAACTAAAGGCCCTAAAATACATGTAGTGTATTACCAAAACAAGGAGTACTGTCTGTACGGGTTACCTCAGGTAGCATGTAATGCACTGTGCCTTAGGATTAGGGTTACGGTTTAGGGTTAGGTTTAGGGTTAGGGGTCTTACACACCAGGGCGGTAAAGCGTCGCGGAACGGCCGCGTTTTTTACCGGCGTCGGTGAAAATACATTGAAACATATCTGTCCTTACACACCAACCGGCGGTAGTCGAGCGTCAGTGGCTCCGCGCCGCGCTGCATTTGGAAAATAGAACTTTTTCACGCCGGCGACCGGCGGTGTCTCATTCAAATGAATGGCAGAGTAGCATGCTAGCTTTGGCTGTGGAGAGGGTTTTGAACAGGACTGGCCGCGCACGCCGACGCTGTGTGAAAGGCAGAGAAAAACATACCTGCCGAAACTAAGCAAAAAGACCACGTTCGTCCCGCGACCGTTCCATTCCGCCTTGGTATGTTTTGGCCCTTAAGGCGGATTCATACTTGGCGTGAGTGACTGGCGCTAGCCTCCTTCATACTTCACTCGTGACCTCACTCGCGACCCAAAATGACGTCACACGCCGTGGCGCGAGCTGCCGTGGCGCGAGTTCGTGCACCCCACATTTTTTGTAACTTGGCGTGCGCCACCAGCGACCATGTAGGTAGGCACTGGCAGACAAAGCAGGAGTTGTGAAGAGAGGCTACAGCTACTGTAGACTACTACAGAATGGATTCTGCATCATTTTGAGGAAAATAAAAAGTTATTTTATCTTCTCCCTTAATGTTGTTCATTGTTGTTGAAACAATTGTTTACTTTGTTCAGAAGCACGTTGTGTTTGGTGATCTATTTATATATTCTGCCGCCAGAACAATGCTCTCACATGGTCTTGGAATGATCTGGCAATGTAGGCTACAACAAAAATCTATGTTTCAATGTGGTAAGTCACAAGTCAGACGTTCAGTAGCCCTACAGCAGCCGTGTTTGGCTTTCTATTTTATACATCCGTAGAACTCATGCTGCGAGTTGCGAAAGATACTGCCGTTTCTCTCATGAACAGCAGAGGGCACTTCCGAAAATGCGAGCGAAAGCCTGTTAATGGCGCTTTTGAAGTATGAATAGTCTGGCGCAAGTGATGACGTCATTAATGGTTCTCGCGCCAAACGCGCCAAAGTGCGCACGTGAAGTATGCAGAGCCCTTTAGGGTTAGATAGTGGGCCCAGCCATGACTGAATCGGCTGAACTGCTACACTAGCGACCCGGGTACGATTCCGGCCTGAGGTCTTTTGCTGAACCTTCCCTGTCTCTCTCTCCTAACTCATTTTCTGTTACTTTCCAGCAGTCCTGTCACAAAATAAAGGCGTAGAAGACCCCAGAAAATCTTTTTAAAAAAGAGTTAGATATTGCAAACACACAATATTACATATTTAGATAAAGATACACTAAGTAGACACCCCAAATAAAGAATTGCCTCTACTTTAATTGTTGTTATGCAAAACACCATTTTCACTGTTGATTATAAGGTATAGATGTAAACTTGAATCACAGTGTTAGTCACATATGTATTACTACGTAATAACGCCATGAAAGTGTTGAAGCTTTATTTCAATGCTGTGAAGCCAATAGTGGTGTGGATCGGCACTGCCCTCACGATCCGATTCGATCACGATTCGGGAGGTAGCGATTCGATTCGATCCGATTCTATGCGATCCGATCCGATCCGATCCAATTCTACAATGCATTGCAATGCATTACATTTCTACTGAAAGCAAAGCAAATGTTTAATCAGTCATGATGAGGCAATACAAGTAGTCAGATACTGAGCAACAATTTATTGGCTGTTTTCTGTATCAGTCTGTATCTGTCTTGCAATGTTTTGAAGTGCTTTTATTTAATTTAACATTCATTTGCTCCCAAAATATCCATGGAAGTAATTGAAACTTAAAAAAATTGCCGGATCGATTCTGGAACTTGCCGGATCGATTCTGGATCATCCATGCCCCGCATCGATTCGGATCGCCGAATCGATCATTGTTGACACCACTAGAAGCCAAACATAATAATGTATTTGTTGTTTTGAAACAAGGAAAGTCAATTCTGTTGACAGCACAAACTTATCATGGGTTTATATTGTGTCGCAGTTCTCTCACTGTCTCCATTTGTGGTATTGACAAACGACTTTCCATTTTGCAACTGAAGCATATTATGTCAATTGTCGAGTCAAATAAAATACAGTTTTCATTTTTGCTTTTTGTTTTCTCAGGTCCTCCTGTTAATGTCACCTGTAATATATTCATCAACAGCTTTGGGTCCATCACAGAAACAACCATGGTAAGCCAAACTCTGAACATGAATAATTCCCCTCAAACACACACACACGCACACTAGACTCACACACACACACACACACACACACACACACACACACACACTAGACTCACACACACACACACACACTAGACACACACACACACACACACACACTCACACACACTAGACGCACACACACTAGACTCACACACACTAGACTCTCTCTCTCTCTCACACACACACACACACACACACACACACACACACACACACACACACACACACACACACACACACACACACACACACACACACACACACACACACACACACTCACACTAGACTCACACACACACACACACACACACACACACACACACACACTAGACTCACACACACACACACACACACACATACAGGTACACTAGACACAGACAGACGTACCCTCCCACCAAACCACCAGTGATATTTATCACACCTACTGTAAGCTTGCACACAGCAAACAGTGTTGCACACACTAATTAATGACCTGCAGTACTCCAGGGGTCCCGATGCTGTGGTCTGCAGTCGTCTCTCTTTATACCTTAATGTCCCACAGGGGCCGCCTGACCTTTGACCTCCTGTCTTGGCCACACAAGCACATGATTGGCCCATGAGCAAAATAATGAACTCCGAGCAATACCTACCGAGCAATTAAGAGGAGAGAGGAAGGGAGGGGAGGGGAGGGGTGGGAGTGAGTGGGTGGGTACAGAGAACAGGGGGGGCGCAGGGCAAAGGGAACAGTTGTTCCGGGCCCAGGGACAGAGAAGGTGTAGAATTGGGTTCTCATTACATTGTATGTATGTGTGGGGTGGGGTGGGGGGCTTTCAGATGGCTTTGTCCTGGGCCGACCGTAAGCTGTCATCAGCCCTGGGTGTGTGGATGGGTATTTGAGTGTTTGGGTGGTAGGGGTGGAGACAGAAGGGGTGTTTTCCATAGTGCATCTTCAACAACGAGGACGAAAAACAACTGCATCTTATATTAAGTCGTTCCCTTGAGTTCAGCTCTTAGGGGAGAGAGTGAACTTTTAGCTTGATCAGCAGAACATGTGACTCTCTGTTTACAGGCCATGCAGAAGACACAGCATGTGTAACAAGGACAGCCTATGCGGGCCTCCCCCATATAACAAAGATATATACAAGTTTTATGAAATCTTATATAAATATATTATATCAAATATAAATATAAAATAAAAAATATACTATACAATATATTATATAAAGTCTTATATAATAAATGGGCCACTTTCATAGTATGTGACATTTAAAGGGGTATGCCACTATTTTGGGGCTTAATACAGTTAAAATCTTTGGCTGGGGTTTATAAAGGTGGTTAAGTGTCTTATTTTTCATGTAAGCCGTTGCCTTGCTTTAAGACAAATTAAAAGAGGGAGCATGTCGCTAAGCTAGTGAAAGTCAATGGATCCGTGTAGCATAATGTTTAAATGAAATAAAGTATTTTTGGAGTTAATACACAGTGTGCAGACCGCTTCATCACAGTGTTGTACTTACACCATGAATTTACTTCTACTTTTTCTTTGGCCACCAAGAGTCCCACACATTGGAGGTGTCATGGAAGTGGCATGGTATATAGCATGGTATGCACAGGAAAAGGGTAAAAATAAGTGGCTATCTACTGAGTAGTGTATCTACAGTATATTAAATATGTCAGTATAACCATAGAGAGCTAGATTAGATAGAGCAGGAAATGTGGCGGTCACTGACAGCTTTGGCTGGGCCTGGGACAAAGTCATATGAAAGGCCCCCCACCCAATATATACAATGTAATAAGCATCCAATTCTGGTTCCCTGGACAGCTATGCCTGGGCCTGGGACAGCTGACCCCTTTGTCATCCCACCCCCCTCTTTGGCTTCCCTGACTGTAGCAGTCGGGTGATATAGTTGTATGGTGATGAATGCTCGGGGCTGCCCTTTCACACGATGACAGAGCTTTGATGAGGCCTCGGCAGAGCGAGCGAGCCGGGGGCACGACTCACGAGCGAGGGCGAGGATGAGGGTGAAGCTGAGGAGGTGAGGGGGTGAGGGTGAGGTGAGGAGAGAAGAAAGCGCCCGAGGAGGTCCCAGCAGTATGCTCGTCTCTATGACTCCCTCCATTAAAGCCAGTTCATTAACGGTCCACCCACCATACGTTACAGGGACGTTAGTGGAGAGGTGGTGGTGGTGGTGGTGTTGTGGTGGTGCGGAGGTGGTGCGGTGTGGATGCTCCTGCCCAGCCCATCTCCTCCCAAGGAAAAGGCCATTAAACATGTTCATTAGTCGCTGGCTGCATGTTCAGTTAATGGCTACTATGGTTCTTCCTTCCTTTGCTCTGCTGTTTTGGTGGAGCTCATTGAGATGGTGGTACATGTTAAACATTGTTACCTAGTGCAGATGGATTGGGTTTCGTTATTTTTTTTATGAGGAATAAGACTTCACATGATATTTACATATGTCGACATGGTGGATTCATTATGGTGAATTTATTTCTAATGTAACATACTGTATGCTGGCTGGTGTTTGATAAATCTGAGGTGGTAATGTTGGTGTGGTAATATTCAGGGCCGGATTAAGATGACATGGGGCCCCTAGGCTACAGGTTGCTGTGGGGCCCCCCAGAGAAGGTAAATTTCACAACAAATTTACATAGACACTGTCATAATTTAGAGCTAGGAATTAAGGACAGCATGTCTACCAAATGTACTCAACAACACAACAGATGCAGTACATTTTTCAATATTGCATCTTGTCAGAATTCTACAATTTTTCACTTTTGGCCAATCCGGGGGGCCCCCTGGCAGGTGGGGGGCCCCTAGGCTGCAGCCATATCTAGCCAGTGCATTAATCCGGTCCTGGTAATGTTACATCACCCAAATTAGCCCTCCTTGCAACCTTTATTTCTGGCAGGGAAGCCAACAGAGCAGAGACAAAGGGATCAGTTGTTCTGGACCCAGGGAGAACTGGGGGCCCAGTATTAGGGCCTCATTTCAATGGATGTATAGATGAGGGTTTTTTTTGTTTGTAAACACGGTGTTGTGAGGAGGGGCAAGACACTGGCAGCCAACCATGTGAGCCAATTTTTTGACCGACAGTGGTTTCCAACAATCAGAGGTTGAGTTGTTCGCAGCTGGTTTCACGCAGTCAGGTTAAAACAAAACAAAAATAGAACCCATGTATTGAGTAGGGGAGGGGGGCTTTCAGCTGACTTTTGCTAGGCCCGACCCAAAGGTGTCAGCGGCGGCCATGATTCCTGGTTCACATTATTGGTCGTATACGGGGTATAGGGTATCACCTCATTAAAAAACTAGTCCCATGAGACCAGACAGGAATGGTTTAGGGGGTTACTGGCATGTAAACGTAATGGATGTGAACCTTATAAGGCAGTAACCCCCTGTAAAAGGTAGTACCGCCCCAATTATGGAAGGTTAATTCACACCCACACACTCTGCCTCTGTCTCTAATCGTCATTTCAAGGCTACCATTCTCCTTGCTCTTCTGTTTGGTCGAGCTCATCGAGATGGTGGTATAGTATAGATGGATTGGGATTCATTCGTTTTTATGAGAGAGGGAATTAGACCTCACATGATATTAACATGATATGTCAACATGGTGGATTCTTTAGGTTCAATTTACGTGTATGTCTCATTATGTGGTATTTCTGCCTGCCGTTGAGGAAGATGAGGTGAATGGTCTTGTTACAGTGTATTGCATCAACAGATTTAAGTCTTAGAGGCCTGTGCATGTACTCATAGTTCACATTTACATGCAGTCAGGGGTGGACAAATTGGCAGAGCTGTCAAAAGTAAAAGTAGAAGCAAATTAATGGTGAAAGTACAACACTAGCACATCATATTGCATAGCTGTTACACCAATGCAGTTACATTGTACCTAATGAAGTGGATAGACTGACAAAATATCCACACAAAAAAACACAATGCAAATGTGATCCAACCAGCACAGAATTAGTTGATCGTAAGACAGGTACACCGCTGTGCTGGTTCCTTTTTTTCTTTTTATTTCTGGCATTATCTTTAGACAGCAGAAGTCCTGCCACATAGTCCTTCTGTCTGTCCTAAGACAGGTGATTTAACTATTTGCGTATCAATCTGACCAAAGGGTGTGATTCTTAGGATCATCAGCTGGTTCACTGAATTGCCTGGAGCAAATGTGTGTAAGGGTTTTTACTTTCTTAAGCCTGGGATATCCATCCTTGTGTAGAGTACAGGGTTTCGTGAGGTACCTCCTCATTAAGACTCAGTTATTCCCATGAAAATAAAACCATAAACACTTTCGATTTTCTTTTGCCTTAAGACATGTAAAAGTTTTTATCTTTTACCTGACATGTTTCGATGGTGTTACTTCCGTCTTCATCAGAGGCGGGGTCACGGTCACAGTCGAAACATGACGGGTAAAAGATGAAAACTTTTACATGTCTTTAGGCAAAAGAAAATCTAAAGTGTTTAAGTTACACAGTTAGACATAATGAATACATATGAGAATAAAACCTGTTTTGGGGGCTACTAGCCATTTTGAATCTTCTAAGACACTACGACACTAGCATATGACATTTCCGGTACATAGCTGTTTTACTCCATTGTACCTAATGAAACAGATAGACTGTGTTGTTACTGAAAATCACTAAAAACCTAACAAGGACCCACCACAAACTTTATCCAACCAGTGCAGAGTTATCTGAAGATTTTGTTAGGAACAACATCTCTGCATTTACTTTTACTTTTGACACCCCTGCCCATCACTACCACAGGATTACAGACTCAACGTGTTCCTACGGCAACACTGGAACGACCCGCGGCTAGCCTACAGCGAGTTCCCGGACGCCTCCTTAGACCTGGACCCCTCCATGTTGGACTCCATCTGGAAGCCCGACCTGTTCTTCGCCAACGAGAAGGGCGCCAACTTCCACGAGGTCACCACGGACAACAAGCTGCTGCGCATCTTCCAGAACGGGAACGTGCTCTACAGCATCAGGTGCGTTTGTTACAGGGCTTGATACTGGCACCAGCCAACCAGCCAAATGCTGGTAAAACTGGACTGTGGCTAGTTACATTTTCAGTCTCACTAGCCACTTTGACAGGTAACTTATTCCAAATCACAGTAGTTGCACTACACAGTCTCACCCCAAGTAGTCAATATTTGACTACTCAATTTTTGACACCCCAAGACTGCAATTTTTGACGTCTTGGGTATTCCTTCCACGTCACATTTTGACTATGTCCTCAAAGGCGCCCCCTTGTATAACGTCATTGAGGTTAGGTTTAGGAATAGGTTTAGGGTTAGGCCACATAGTCAAAATGTGACGTGGAAGGAATACCCAAGACGTCAAAAATTGCCGTCTGGTCCAAGGTAGTCAGAAATTGACTACTTGGGGTGAGACTGCGTTGTAGTTGCATCAATTGTTTTTATTTAAATGCAAGAAAGAAAATTCTTTAAAAAAACAAAATTCTGGCTAGTATAAAGTCTAAATGGCTAGTGACTTTGGAAAACCACTAGCCACAGTGGCCAGTGAACAATAAAGTTAGTGTCAAGCCCTGGTTTGTTACTTGGCCAACGGCTGTATTACATTACATTACATTACATTTAGCTGGCGCTTTTATCCAAAACAACTTACAGTTATTTGCAGGGCATTGGTTACAGTCCCTCGAGCAATGTGGTGTTAGGTGTCTTGCTCAAGGGCTCTTCAGCTATGGATGAAGGTGTAGGGAGAGGTAAGGGTGGGATTCAAACTTGCAACCACCTGATCTTAAGACTACCTCCCTAACCATTAGGTGCGACTTCCCACGTTGTATGTGAGTTGGCCGGATGGAATTATTGGCAATGGGCCCCAAGTACGGATTATGACCCCATGGGGCCCCTGCATTAGCCTCGCGAGCCATCCTACATACTTCCGCCAAAGGATTGGCTCCACTACTGTAGTCTGGCCGTGCTTCTCTGTGGAGTGCTTGGAGCAGTAGAATTTTGATTGCAACGCCCCCCCCAGAAAACAGCCAATAATCGAATACGCCCCCCACGTGGGGACGAAAGGGGGAGAACGCTCGTGACAATGACGTACACATCTGCGCCAGAGCCATTGGTCTGCGCTATGTTGTTGTTGAGTAACTGCCAGCGATTGGGTGAGAGGTGTCCAATAATTTCAAACTATAACTGAGTGCAAACTTCCTGCTTCCTACAATCGCTTCAGAGCAAATAAATGCCAGACCATGAATACGAAATGAAATGGTAGTATTATGGGATGGTCAGGACCAGGCTACCCCTGCATGGGCCAGATAACAAGAACGCCTGCACATTAAACATTGCATCAGTGTTACATCTTATTCAAATTCACTTGTGTGGGTAGCCCCTTAATGCACGCCGTACCTCCTGTGGCAAACTGTAATAGACATTGAAAGTTAACTACTATAGTGCTACACTACTATGAGAGTGCATAGGGCCTTTAGTGATACATTTTGACTTGCTCATTGCCATTCTGGTAACAGCTCATTTATAATGCCGTGTCTTAAGGGGTTAAAGTTATGTTAGGTTAAAGTTAGGTTATGTTCACTGCATGTTCTTGACAAACAATATGCACATGCAATCCATACAAATGGGGTTTTCTCTATAGAAGTGTGAAAGGCAACAATCACCTCGTCCATTGCATTGGTATTACAAATGTATTTTATTACTGCATGATGTAAGACAAGCAATAGTCTCTGCCATGTACATAAATGTAATTACAGCAAGAATATGAAAAGAATCAATCAGGTTGAATTTAATATGGGCTGTTTAGCCGACAGAAAAACAACGTTTCAGTAAAATACGCTTTAACACTTGACAAAACAAAACAAAAAAAAGCATATTAAAAGTGGGAACTCAGCCAATACTGATTATGATGTCCAGACGTACTCGGTGGGATATTTTGATCAGGGAAGGCGACACGGAGGGATAAACAGATCAGTTGTCCCGGGCCCAGTGAGAAATGGGGCTCAGAATTGGGTCCTTATTTCATCGTTTGCATTGAGCAGAGGGCCCTTCCAGA
>NC_085879.1:38378705-38388705 GCF_034702125.1 Engraulis encrasicolus | reverse complement strand
GGAAAGGTGATGGCTGCTGATCCTATCTGCAATAAAGGCAAAAAAGCCCATAAAAATACATTTTTTTTAAAAAGAATATATAAAACTGACATGATGGGCTGTGGACTACGTATACGCCAAATTACACATTCGTAACGCCCAATTTGCTGGCCATGCACACCTTTCCTACGAGAAATGACATAGGTAGCCTCTAGACGTCAAACTCAGGCAGGGTCATTTTACTTGGCCCGCTAGGTTAGTTCAGATGTCTATTATTGTTGGCCCACATAGCCTACTCCATTTATGTATACTATTAACATGACTTGAACATGGCGTTTGGTGTCTCACAGGCATATGAGTGGGTCTCACTCAGTAATCACACCCTCATCTACAACACAATATGCACAGGCACATTGCAACTACCATATATGATGGGGATGAATGCTTCTTAAGTGTATTAAATGTGTGCTTGCACAATTCTAGTCCATAGATTTAGATTTTGACCCACTATGGATTTGAGCTTGACACCTCTGCTCTAGACTGTCTCGCTTGAGAGATCGTCTGGTGTTAAGCAAGTTCTAGAGTGTATTTGGTCCCAGAGTTCTCTCTCAGTGTTGAATTGACACTGCAAAGTTGACTGTGTGAGTGTTGAAGCACCACCACTGATGATCAAGGAGGAAGAGACTTTCCCCCCCTCTTTTCCACTGAAGGATTTCTGGTGTGCAGAATAAACTGCCTTCCTTTCCTTCAGTCAGTTTTTTTTCTGAGTGAGAAGTAAAATGCATAAACTGAGTGTACACACACAGGCACAAACGCGCGCACAGACACACACACACACACACACACACACACACACACACACACACACACACACACACACACACACACACACACACACACACACACACACACACACACACACACACACACACACACACACACACACACGCACACACACACTTGGACATGGAGCTGTTAGAAAGCCTATGTGTGTGTGTTTGATGTTGATGTTGTGATTGACAGGCAGCTGAGTTCTGATTTTATTTTAATTGGACTGTGAGCTATTTTGAGTACATCCTGACTGATGCCTGCCATATGCAGCAGCACGATGAAGTTTTATGGAAGCTGCATCATCAAAGACCGTCGCAGGAAAGATGCTTAGGAGTAAAAAAAATAAAAAACACAAAAAAAACAAGTTGTGTGATAGATAAATGTGATTTGTTTGATGGATGGGGAACTGCCAAGATGCATCAGCGTTGCTTGACTTCAGAGTGTCAGCAGGATTGAAGTTGATGTACAAAAGGGTAATGTATGACATCCATCACAACATATTAATTAGTATATGTTGTATATTATAATGTTGTGATGTGGATTAATTACTTACTCACTCTTGTTCACTGCCTTTCTCTAATCATCTGAGATTAATTACATGCTGATGTTAAGTGGCTAAAAAGGCTACCTGCTTGGTTGTGGCACGCCAGGGCCGCTGATAAGTTTGGCTGGGGGGGGCTTGGGATAAAATCATCTGAAACCCCCCCCAACCGGAGCCAACATATATAAAGTACTGAGGACCCAGTTCTTTTTTTTCGGCTTTTCAAGGCTTTATTGTATTTCTTCATGAAAGGACAATGGAGGATAGTCAGGAAGTGAGTTGGGAGAGGGAGAGGGGGAAGGGTCGGCAAAGGGCCCGGCTCGGAATCGAACTCGGGTCGGCCGCATAGTAGATTGGTGCCCTACTGTTAGCGCCACGACAGGCCCAGGACCCAGTTCTGACACCCCCCCCTTCTCCATGGGCCCAGGACAACTGACTCATTTGTCCCCACCCCTGTCGCCTCCTGTGGTGACACAGCAGGTAGGATTATGCAGCTGGTACCAGAGGGTTAGCCAGGCTGTGCCCTCCTAGTGACGCAACACCTTCAGCATTGCTTCTAGTCAGGCCAAGAGTAATACAAATAGCATTTCTGAGCTCCTGAAAGAAACGGGAACCCCTCCCACTTTGTCGGGAAGCAAACAATCATTAGCAAACTAAGGGAAGCGAGTCAACTATGCCGTTTTGGAAATGTTAATTGCTATGCTCTTGGTCAGACCAAGTCTCGAAGAGATTCTAAAGTCGATGACAATCAGGCTACCAGAAGGTAAGAGTACAAATGAAAAGAAGCGCAAGAACTCAGCAAAGGAGAAAGAAGAAAGAAATGTTGCCAAAAGGACAGACAGGGGAAGAGAGGAGAGGAGGGGAAAAAAACTTTTAATGAACATGTCAAAGCAGCCTTAAGAAATATTCTTTAGGTCGCCAATAAAAATTCCATGGCGCAACACAGTCACAGTCACAGTCGCGACTGAAAGCTGTTGTTTAGCAGATTTGCAGAATCCTCGATTCTCTCTCTCACACACACACACACACACACCGACACACCAGCCACACACAGACACAGACACATACGCACACACACACACACAAACACACACACACACCAGCCAAGTACACACACACACACATACACACACACACACACACACACACACACACACACACACAGCTTTTGGGGTCGTGATGCTGATAGCTGGTAGCCGTTAGCTTCTCTGCAACACCATTCAACTTAATGTATGCACTTACACTTATTACGCTCACAGCTCACAGCTCACAGCCCGTTCCACACGCACGCAGGCACCACGGGCCGCCAGCAAGGGGCTATCATGACCCAATTTGGGATTACAGAGCATTAAACCAGATGTATGTGCAGCAAATCCATCGGGGGGAGGGTATTTTTTTCTATCTCTGTCTCTCTCTCTCTCTCTCTCCCTATCTGTCTCTGTCTCTGTCTCTCTCTCTCTCTCTCTCTCTCTCTCTCTCTCTCTCTCTCTCTCTCTCTCTCTCTCTCTCTCTCTCTCTCTCTCTCTCTCTCTCTCTCTCTCTCCTCAAGGCACAGGCATCCCCAATAGCACATTTCAAAACAGTAATCTACCCACAAGCCTGCCGGTTCGTTTGCATTAATCTAAAGTCTGGACATTTCTCTCTCTCTTTTTTTTGGATGCTTTTATTTTTTATTCCATCGTTTTTTTTCCCCTTCGGTCATTTCCCTCGTTTACAGGGATAGGCGATTATCTGACCCGTGAAAAAAAAACTGGCGTAAACATGCACTGAGCCTTTTGATGTTAGTAGGTGACTGACCGCTCGAAAGCACTCTCGGCCGACTGCACGTCACAGTAATTCTCACATTGGTAAACGCGTGGAGTAGAACAATTCGGTTTGAGTTTGGCACTTCCTTGTAAGCTCAGCGGTTTGAGGATGTACTGAAGTATGTCATCATCTTTAAAAAAAGGGAAAAAAGAAAGAAAAAAAACGAAAAAAGATTGGTATTCTCCTCACTTGTTTGAAAAGATTGTTTTGAATGATATCAAACTGAAAAAGGCGGCTGGAAAGCAACAAAAAAAATCTCACTCAAGCTTTTGCGTTTTTTATCCAGCAGTCGTGTTGCTTCTGGAGACGGTGTGTGTGTGTGTGTGTGTGTGTGTGTGTGTGTGTGTGTGTCTGTGTGCGTGTGCGTGTGTGTGTGTGTGCGCATGTGTGTGTGTGTGTGTGTGTGTGTGTGTGTGTGTGTGTGTGTGTGCTATCCAGCAGTCGTGTTGCTTCTGGAGACGGTGTGTGTGTGTGTGTGTGTGTGTGTGTGTGTGTGTGTGTGTGTGTGTGTGTGTGTGTGTGTGTGTGTGTGTGTGTGTGTGTGTGTGTGTGTGTGTGTGTGTGTGTGTGTGCGCGTGTGTGTGTGTGTGTGTGTGTGTATGTGTGTGTGTTATGGAGCGATGGTGGGGAAAGATGGGGGCATAATATCCTGAATAATTGATGCCTTTCGAACTTCAGGCCCAGGGGGCCCCCAATAGACACGGGTTAGGTTCAGATGTGTTGAGCATCCTACACTGTTATTGCATGCTTCATGCATCTTTTATGGACCCGTAACCTCGCCTCGGTGTGCAAGGAGAAAAATTGTCGGAGGCGCTGCGAGAGTGTGAGTGTGTGTGCGTGTGTGTGCGTGTGTGTGTGTGTGTGTGTGTGTGTGTGTGTGTGTGTGTGTGTGTGTGTGTGTGTGTGTGTGTGTGTGTGTGCGTGTGTGTGAGTGTGTGAGTGAGGGAGGGAAGCGAGCGGCGCCGCGTTTTTGAGAGAGTGCGAGAGTGAGTGTGAGAGACAGATATAGAGAGAGAGATATAGACAGAGAGAGAGATGGAGAAAGAGAGAGAGAGACACACTAACACAAATAGAGTGAGTGAATTGCGGTTAAATGGGCTGGAGCGTTGACATCATCTCCCGCTGCTGTCCCCCACATATGGTGCCCTGGTCAACACGGCCACTTGGCTCCTGTGAGCCTTGCCAAACAAGACAACACGCGAGGGGGCGAGAGGGGGTTGGGGCAGGGGCGGAGCATTTGCCCCTGGGCCCAGGGCCCTTCTGTATTGGTGTTGGGGGCCTTATTGTGACCATGGCAGGCCATATGGGGGGGGGCTCTATCAGTGTTTTGCCCTGGGGCCCTGTGTGCAATTGCTCCGCCACTGGGTTGGGGGGTGGGGTGTTGTGGGTAACACATCACACATTGGGAGCAAACCGTGTCAGAGAGGTGGTGGGGGAGTTGGTGGTGGTGGGGGTGTAGTTGTGGGAACACAACACACATAGGGAAGAAACAGTGTCAGACCCCCGTGGATTAAAGCTGGCAGCTTTGGCCATGCATGCTCAAACAAAATAGCTCAGGGATGTTAAAATAAGCGGCTAAATTGGGAGCGAGTCACCTCAGGGCTCCACACATCAGAGGTCAACACAGGGAGTACGTTTTTTTTTTTTTTTTTTTGGTCATATAAACATTCATGCCATTCTTTTTTTGTAGTGCTTTTCCTGTCAACTTTTCAAGCACATACAAACAAGGAATATTCCGATTTTAACCCTCTGGAGTCTAAGGCCTTTCAGAGGCTTTGAGGCAGTTTGCAACACCTTGACAATTTCATGCATTATTATCTGTAAACATCTACTGCATGCAAAAAGTGGCACAATTGGTTTTATTCTAAAAACCCTAACAAAATAATATGAGAGTAAAGTGAATGTAATAAAAACAAAAAACAGCTTTCAGAGGTCTTCAAACTGTGCAAGAAAACATATATCTAGTCCAGACTTTTGCAGTTTGTGATGTGTTTTTGGAGAAGTTCCAAATATGCCCGCCAGCGTGCACTTAAACTTCAGAGGGTTAAATGGATTTTTTGTTTTGCGCACTAGTCGTGCAAACTCTTTATTCATTACGAACGCGGACGTGTCCTGGGAATATTCCGGGTGGGGAATGTTGTTCCACACATGTAAATGGAATGTTCCGGAACTTGTTTTAGAAAATAATACTGACAATATTCCGCTTGAAACCGGAATACGGAGTTGCACTCACTGTCTTTAAAGCTCAGTGAAGAAGTCCAGTTGCTTACAACATGAAGCTGGTCAGATAACATGACCTGGATGAATGAAGGTCTTCACAGACATCACAGACATTTTTTTTCACAGACAGTTTTTAAAGTACATGGACATTCAGTGCCCCACCCTGTAACATGTCAAGAAACAGCATGAAGCATATGGCTCAACTGCGATTCACATACACTGTAATGTTTAGTATTCAATTCTTCTCTCAGTCTAACTTCTGGCGATGGGGGAGTTATCAAAGCCTGTATATCTGAAGGTGTTTTTTTCTTCCTCAGAAGATCAGAGACAAGTTTCTTTTTTTTCCAAATCCACAAGCTGAAAGTTGGATAGGAGCAAAGCTCTGAGCCGTGAGTGAACTGAAATGCGTGGGAGACAGCCTGTTGGTTCATCTATAACTAACCCTACAGGTGTGTGTGCGTGTGTGTGTGTGTGTGTGTGTGTGTGTGTGTGTGCCCTTTTGGCAAATCAGAAGTAAGTGACAGTGACCTGACAGGCGTGTGTGTGTGTTTGTGCTTGAGAGTGTGTGAGCGTGTGGGTGCATGTGTGCGTGTGTCTGCACATATGGACATGTGTTTGCACTTGTAGCATTTCATTGTGTAGAGTTTTGTAAGTGACACTGTACCCTTGTACATATTTGTATTTTTGTCCTGTTGGCATTGCAGAAACAGGTGACAGTAACACATTATAATGGGAATCATTATTTTTTCAAATGCAGGGTACACCGACACTCAGTGTCAGGAATGCCGACAGGGGGGGAGAAAGGGGTCTGTTGTCTAGGGCCTGGGGGACAAGGGGCCCAGAATCGTGTTCTCATTACATTGAATGTATTGGATTGGGGGGGCATTCAGGTGACCTTGTCCTGGGCCCGGCAAAGGCTGTCAGCGGCCCTGCTCAGTGTTGTCCTTACCTGTCATGGAGCGGCAAGTGCATGTCCTGATATCTTGGCAAGCCATTAGATGTATTTGTCTGCCCTCTCCCACACACACACACACACACACACACACACACACACACACACACACACACACACACACACACACACACACACACACACTCGCACTAGTCTTGATGCTATCAGGATTTTGCAGTCGGAGTGCCTCCCAGCACATATGCAGTGCACACAGTGGTCAGTCACACAGCCAGACACAGTGCAGGGTCAGATTTTTTGTTTTCTTTTTTTTACACAGTAAACAAGAAAATATGTCTTTACAGAGGAATTAGCATTCATGTCTTCAACGCTGACCGACCGGTGTAAATGTCGTAGCAGGGCTGTTCAGACTCTGATGCTGTATAAAGTTCAGTTTGTGTGCGTGTTTTATCGATTGAGTGAAAAGTGATTGAAAGTTTTATAAAGAGTTATACATTCTCTTTGTAAATTCTCTGGTCGAGTTGCAGTGGGCCAAGACATCCCCAGACCTCACAACCTCCAATATGGATTTTGAGCGGTTACACATTTTCTCATTTCTCTCTCTCTCTCTCTCTCTGCTCTCTCTCTCTCTCTCTCTCTCTCTCTCTCTCTCTCTCTCTCTCTCTCCCTCTCTCTCTCTCTCTCTCCCTCCCCAATGCAGTTGGCTACACTATGAACGACCTGATCTTTGAGTGGCTGTCAGACGGGCCAGTACAAGTGGCGGATGACCTGATGCTTCCCCAGTTTGTCCTGAAGGAGGAGAAGGACCTTGGCTACTGCACCAAGCACTACAACACAGGTACGTACCCCATTACCATACGCACCAAGCATTACAACAGAGGTAAGTACCCCACTGCCATACGCACCAAGCATTACAACAGAGGTACATAGGTACCACCCCACTGCTATATACACCAAGCAATACAAAGGTACCGTACCCCATTACCATACGCACCAAGCAATACAACACAGGTACGTACCCCATTACCATACGCACCAAGCACTAAACACAGGTACCACCCCACTGCCATACTATGCACCAAGCACTACAACACAGGTAAGTACCCCATTACCATACGCACCAAGCACTACAACACAGGTACGTACCCCATTACCATACGCACCAAGCATTACAACAGAGGTACATAGGTACCACCCCACACAGGTGCCATCCACCTTGTAATCCACGCTTACAAAGGCTACTGCTTTGGTAGCAGTTGCTAGGGCTAAATACATTTCTCCCATAGCAGGGATGTTCACCTGTATTGAGGTGAAGTACCACCTGGAGCACCAACCAGATGGGCTACAAGTGTACATCAGATGGGCTGCTACATTGTATCTCATCTCCATCCCTGTACCCCATCCCTACACTAATCATCATCCTCTAATCCTGTTCCAATGCCATGTACACTACTTACGACAGTGGTTCCCAAATTGGGGGTGGGTACCCATTGGCGGGTCTTGGATGTCCTGAGGGGGGGGGCGCAGACAAAAGGGACTTGTATTCACTGGGTTAATAGATGTCTTTGCTGTCCTGTGGATTTCTAGCAATATTAGTGGACAAAAATGGAAAATTAATATTGCTAGATTTTCCATTAACAGTTTGGCCGCTAATATTACTAGGAATCCATGGCTAGGCTAGGCATAAGAATATGGTGGATGGGGGGGTCGCGAAAATATTCCGAGGTCCAAAAGGGGGTCGGCGCTGAAAAAGTTTGGGAACCGCTGACTAACTGTATCATGTGCTTCTGTCCAGGTATGTTCACCTGTATCGAGGTGAAGTTCCACCTGGAGCACCAACCAGATGGGCTACAACTGTACATCAGATGGGCTGCTACATTGTATCTCATCTCCATCCCTGTACCCCATCCATACACTAATCATCATCATCCTCTAATCCCGTCCCAATTCCTTGTACACTACTTACTGTATCATATGCTTCTGTCCAGGTATGTTCACCTGTATCGAGGTGAAGTTCCACCTGGAGCGGCAGATGGGCTACTACCTGATCCAGATGTACATCCCCAGCCTGCTGATCGTCATCCTCTCCTGGGTCTCCTTCTGGATCAACATGGACGCCGCCCCCGCGCGCGTCGGCCTGGGCATCACCACCGTGCTCACCATGACCACGCAGAGCTCCGGGTCACGGGCATCGCTACCTAAGGTACTGTAACTAGACCATGCCATGCTAGACCAGAATGGAGAGAGAGAGAGAGAGAGAGAGAGAGAGAGAGAGAGAGAGCGAGAGAGGGAAGGAGGGAGGTGCCTGCCCCGGTGGGACTAGGAATCGCGCTCACCATGACCATGCAGCTCTCCGGGTCACTGGCAGAGAGAGAGAAGGGGAGAGAGAGAGAACTTAATTTAGATCATCTTTCAATAAATGTCATACATTTCCTTTGTTTGATTATACTATTGTCAACCCTACCCCTTTGTAATGCCAATCAAACCCTTTGCAATGACAGAGACAGACAGAAAGAGAGAGAGACAGACGGAGAGACCTCACTCCCCAAGGTACAGTGAGACGCCATGTCATGCCGGGTCAGGACCAGTGCTGGCAGATTGGGCGGTTACTTGGGATGACCGTCTGTGAGTAAAAACGGGAAAAATTGGCATTTTTTTCTGCAGTTTTGTGCCCATAGAAATCAATGCAGTGGGCGAAATTTATCACATTTTTGGCAGTTTTTGAGAACCTTTTGGGCGGAATTTGATCAGACACATCTAGCAACACTGGTCAGGACCCACAGAGGCAGGGTCATAAAAGGACTCGGAAAGAAGAGAGAGATTGACAGAGAGAGGCAGCAATCTATAGGGCAGGAGGGAGAGGGAGAGAGAGAGAGAGAGAGAGAGAGGCTGAAAGAGGCATTCACTGCCCAAAGTAACCCAAAAGGCTCATCACGTGAGGTCAGCAACAAGAGCAGGGTCACGCCTCTGCTGAGGGCTTATGGAGAAGAGAGAGAGAGAGAGAGAGAGAGAGAGAGAGAGAGAGAGAGAGAGAGAGAGATTGAGAGAGGAATACAAATGAACAGAGAGGGAGCAAAGAAAGACACAGAGAGAGAGAGCGAGATCTCATCCCCAAGAGTCCCACGTAAGCTTCTTAAATGACAGATGTTTGTTACTTATATGTTTGTCGCTGATACAGAATCTGATAGCCTTGCTGAGCCTTGACATGGCCATTCAAATCATCCTCTTAAGGTCAAGTGCTCTATAGATTTAAAGCCAGGCAGATTACGCCACAACACCACCACCACTACTATGGCCATCCCCTGCCATTGGCATTTGCCTGAGAGAGGTCAGGAAGTTAGTTTACTGGTTGGCTCAGAGGCTCCAAACAGATGGAGTGGAATAGGATGGAATGCATTGGAATGGAATGCAATGCAATGGGATGGAATGGAATCCAGTAGAATGGAATGGAATGGAATGGAATGGAATAGAGTGGAGGAGTGTGCCCTGCCTTGGCTCTGACGGTAGGGCACTGGGCTGCTACGCTGGCGACCCGGGTTCGGCTACGGCCTGGGTCCTATGCAGATCCTTCCCCACATCTCTCTCCCCATTTGTTTCCTGTCACTCCTTCACTGTCTTTTTGTAACATTTTTAAAAGTCATTAAAAAAAAGAATGGAATGGAGTAGAAGTCCTGTAGCCATATGGCTCTGTTGTTCCAAATGGAAAGCAGTTA
>NC_085879.1:38363705-38371205 GCF_034702125.1 Engraulis encrasicolus | reverse complement strand
GTGGCTGGGGATGGGGCCAGGGTGACTGTTACTGTGGATGGGGCTTGGCCAGGGTGGTTGGGGCTAGGGCTGGGGCTGGGGCTGGGGCTGGAGCCGGGGTGGCTGGGGCTGTGGATGGGGATGGGGATGGGGCTGAGGATGAGGATGGGGATAGGGTTGGGGCTGGGGCTGCTGGGGCCAGGGTGGCTGTGGCTGGGGATGGGGCTGGGGCTGGGGCTGGGGTGACTGGGGCTGTGGATGGCGATAGGGTTGGGGCTGGGGCTAGGCCAGGGTGGCTGGGGATGGGGCCAGGGTGGCTGGGGCTGGGGTTGGGGCTGCAGAGGAACCTGGGGTTGGGGCTGGGGATGGGGCCAGGGTGGCTGGGGTTGGGGTTGGGGTTGCTGAGGCTGGGGTTGGGGCTGGGGCTGAGGATGGGGATAGGGTTGAGTTTTGGGGCTGGGGCTGGAGATGGGGCTGGGGCTGGGACTGGAGCCAGGGTGACTGGGGCTGTGGCCTGGGATAGGGTTGGGGCTGGTGCTGGGGCTGGAGCTGGAGCTGGGATCAGGGGGGGTGGGGTTGGGGCTGAGGATGAGGATGAGGATGGTTATGAGGCCAGAGTGGCTGGGGCTGGGGCTGGGGCTGAGGCTGGGGCTTGGGCTGGAGCCAGGGTGACTGGGGCTGGATATGTGGATGGGGATGGGGCTGGAGCTGGAGCTGGAGCTGGGCCAGGTTGACTGAGGGTGGAGGTGGAGGTGTGGTGTGGTGGTTGAGGCTGGAGCTGGGGCTGGGGATGGGGAGATGGGGTGGTGGTGGCTGGGGGCTGGGGGCTTGAGGAGGCTGGAGTTGGGGGTTGAGGCTGGAGCTGGGCCTGGAGGTGGGTTGACTCACTGGAGGTTGAGGTGGGGTGGTGGTGGCAGGGAGGGACAGGGAGGCTCGGCTCCCATCGGTCGGTGCCTGGGCTGGGATTGCTGGCTGACAGAGCTGTCTTTTCAGGACTGATGGAGCATGGTGCCATGAGCGGCTGACCAGGTTTAATCAATACCCCCTTCTCTCTACCTCCTCTCTCTTTCTCTACGGTTCCACCTCTCTTGTTCTCCTCTCTCTCTCTCTCATTCTTCACCAGACCTTCACAGAACAATAACAAATCCAATATTGTCCTCCAATATTGTGTAACACTTCGTTCTGTTTCTGTATGAGAAACTTAAAGAATCACTCCTAAACTTCTTGTAATGAATTACTTATTGTCATAAGATGGTAGATGCTGATAGATGCATCAATCATTACCAGGCATTGAACATATATTTTCCCATTAACTCCTTTACGGAGAGCCTATGTTATAACCTTACTGTCAACAACTTAATGTATTACTAGGCTTTAGACTAAGGCTTTAGGTAGCACAAAGACGCTACGGGTCATAGTATACATTTGTTGGTACTATAATGGCAAAATGCAGTGTTCTAATATATTTGTTAAAACTCTTAGTTATGTCATACTGAATTTGCAATGTACTTGAGTTTTTTTCAGCAAAGCAGCCCTCGTGTGGAATAGCACTCAAGTGACTACTCAGCCATTGGACACTTTAGGTGTGGTTGCAATTGCTGAATTTAGTAGACAGATATCCTGCACACGTTAAGCTACAGTACATTCCCACACCTCACCACTAGCTAATCGCTCGGCGGGAAAAGTCAATAGAATGTTCATGTGTTCCAGTGATGCGGGGTCTAGAATGTTTATGTGTTCCAGTGATGCGGGGTCTAGAATGTTTATGTGTTCCAGTGATGCAAAGTCTGTACAGGCAAGGAGAGAGAGCACAAGCAATGTCAGCAGTGTCTGCAAATTGCAATATTTTAACTTTGTGCGATGCGAGTTATCGAGTAACCAATTGAAACGCAGAGTTTGCATGATTGACACTTCAATTCTCACTCATGTAGTAGATTAGCAGTTAAATCCCCGGGAACGTTGACAAATGTTTCACGGGCAAGTGGTGAACAAGCGAGGGAGGAAGAGGTGAGTAACTAGTAGTGACGTGTGTGAATGTAGCATCACTAGGGTGGCCATCGGTCCGTTTTTACGACCTGTTCACGACATCCGTGTGTCCCTCTCTTTGTCTTTCCTTTCCTCCTAGCCTTTTGCTTATGGCCTCGAGCTGCGAGGCAACGTCATCGACGCAAACTAGACCTTGATAGTCGGTCGCGTTTCCGATATCTGCGGCCGCCATGTTACTCCAGATATAACCTCTCGCCCAGCGAATTAATTGTAGGCCTATTGCTGTCGCCTTGTGTCGGGGAAATCTCCGTGCAATAGCCATATATGAAGTTCATTAACTGACTGTATGAAAGTTAAATAAGGCAACTATATTATTGCCTACTGTCTGTTTCCTATTTTTTCCTGCACTGTTGGCAACGCATTGGCCTAGTGCAATTAAGTTTGTCCGCTAAATGCCTTTAGGCTACGAGGGTTCGCCTTTACAACGATACGAGGGCAAAGAAACGTCTTTCTGCACGGGCGCTGTCTGTATTTTGAGCTTGTGTTGTTGGTTATCCAGCGTCTGCATGAAAAAAAGGTTGACAAAAGCGGTTTGCCTCCCTTAAAACACCGCTGATAATACTTCTGACCAACTTTGAATAAAGTAAATCAAATTAATGGTTGGCTATTAGGCCTACGAATGCACGACTACCCAAAATAAATTTTTTAAAAAAATGAAATAGCCTACACAGACAACAACGGAAGGATTTGTCTATCGTAACCTGCCGTCTGATACAATATTAAGTTAGTGGTGATGACTCCTTTATCGGAGTGAGGTAATGCAATGCGAAAATCCTTCCCCCAAAAAATATTGTTTTACAAATAAAACTGTTGTTGGCAGCTGAGTTGTCTGAGGTAAGATGGCAGCGCTGTTCCCTGATTTCTGCCTACAGTTTAGAATGCAAACTTCACAATTTTCTCCACGGAGGCGGGGATTCGGCAAGTCGAAGCAATGGGTGCGCGCGAGGACGCTAGGTTAGAAAGTTAAGGGGCGGGGTTGTCCGGCCGAAGTCCGGACAGCTGGTCACCCTAAGCATCACACTTGCATTTTCATTGCTCACAACGCTTCCTCGGGTGACTCGCCTAAGAGAAGGTCTGAACGAAATATTGTAATGGACAGTGTACTTGTCTTACTACTTTGAACCATTGGTTGCAGCCAGCACACCCATTCAAATTGAGGTGTACCAAAGTGTTTCACTATGGCTGCAATTGCTGCCTTGAAATTGCATGTGGATTGTTCCACTTCCATCCTGCTCCTGTCCACACATAACCGCCCCCACCTTGTTTGTCTGGCGGATTTCCTGTTGCGTTTCGCAGCGTATTCCCCTTAGGCATTTATGACTCCTGTTGCTCTAGACGTGTTGACAACAAGCCAGACTACTTTTTTTCAAGCCAGCGACAGCTCCATGAAGCCTTAGCAAGGAGGCAACACACACACTGCAACAAAAAGTTTTAAAAAGTGTAAATAGACTTACTTTTGTTTTTCTTTCTCCTCCTCCTCCTCCTCCTCCTCTCCCTCTTCCTCCTCTTCCTCCTTCTCTCCTCCGCTGTTCGCCTGGGTGATGGAGGCCTTGGTGGGGCCTCCGGGGAGTATTGAGTCCCTGCGCAGGGCGGCTAACAGCAGCAGTTTCAGCAACTTCAACCAGCACTGTGGCGCCTATCCTCGGGTAACACAGGTCCCAGCTAACTGTGTCTGGGCTAACAACACATAGTTGGGTGTTTGTTTGTTTGTTTGTGTTTGAGTTCCCAGACGATGCCAGTCCCTCACCTTACCTTCCATACACACACACACACCACCGCGCCACGGGTAATACTGTGTCTGGACCCACACATGGATGTGTGTTTGTGTGTGTGTGTGTACGTGCGCTTCCATGCATTTGTGCGTACGTGCATATGTGCATTTGTGCGTGTGTTCCCTGAAGATACCAGTGCCTAACTTTCCCACAAATATCATTACACCACCACGGGTACCCCATATAGTGTGTTTGTTTGTGTGTTTCCTGATGACACTTCCCCCATCTTTCCCTTCACACACATACACCAGCACATCATGGGTTAACCCCAGCTACTATGAGCTCACATACAGTCACATGTTAATGCAGGCAGCGAGTAGCAACTACTTTCCCATTTCAATCAGACAGCCATGGTGTGTGTGTGTGTGTGTTTGTGCGTGCGTGCGTGCGTGCGCATTCCCCACCAATAACCGGAGTCGTATAAAGTAGAAGAAATATCAAACTACTGGTGTTGTAACTACATCCATTACAGTAGCCTACTTCTACTTTATACAACTCTGACGATAGCAATCTTTACAAACACACATACACAAACTGTCTGCTTCTCCAAGCCCTGTGTGTGAACCTGCATTCACAAGGTGTTCTCGTACTCCTTCTACAAAAACCCAAGCTCCCCTCTACAACTCAAGACACCACATGTTTCATTCAGTAATGTTGCTGCCTCTCCCAGTTCACCTCTGTGATCTCTAAACTGAAACGGTGTACTGCTGCGGTTGTTTTCCTTAACCCCTGTGTGACCTTATGTTCCCGTGTTGTTGAGAGGGGCATTTTATTTTATTTTTTTGTTTGTTTTTTTACTGGATGGCTGTTAAAATAAATACTTTTTAAAAACTGTGGATGGTGTGTGGCTTCGGGCCAACGAATGAGTTGGCTTATTGCATGCTCCTTAGAGCTGCATAGAAATGGCTGCATTAGTCTGAAGTTATGCCACTTCTGGGCGCTCTCACTTTTGACTAAGCATATGCTCTCCACGGTTTTCACAGTCATTGCTTTTTATTTATTTCACTTCATTTGAGTTGAGGAAATGTGTTTTATGGCTGTTAAAGTTTGCCATGACTGCATCTTATTATTATTAATTCTTCCTCTTCTTCTTCTTCTAGTTCTTCTTCTTCTAGTTCTTCTTTTTCTTTTTCTTCTTCTTCTTCTTCTTCTTCTTCTTCTTCTTCTTCTTCTTCTTCTTCTCCTCCTCCTCCTCCTTCTTCTTCTTCTTCTCCTCCTCCTCCTCCTCCTTCTTCTTCTTCTCCTCCTCCTTCTTCTTCTTCTTCTTCTTCTTCTTCTTCTTCTTCTTCTTCTTCTTCTTCTCCTTCTTCTTCTTCTTCTTCTTCTTCTAATCTTCATATTTATCTCCTTGTTTTTAAAATGAATAACATTATTCTTATTTTTATCATCATTATTAATCTTCTTGAATGAATGAGGATGTTGTGTCTCATCTTCCCCCTTGAGTGTTGTTTGTACTATGTGTGCCTCCATCTGTGCATATCCCATTTCACCTTGTTTGATTTTATGATGGTTTAAGTAGTTGGATTGTTATAGTGGATTTTTATAGTAGTTTAAGTTTGCTTTGTCTTCTGTTTTCTTGTCTTCCACTTCTCCTCCCTTCTACCTTCTATGTCCTTCGCTAATTATATTGTTTATGGTCACGATCGTGAGTATTGTTATTAGGGTAGTAGTCATCTTAGTAGTAGTAGTAGTAGTAGTAGTAGTAGTAGTAGTAGTCGTCATCTTAGTAGTAGTAGTAGTAGTAGTAGTAGTAGTCGTCATCTTAGTAGTAGTAGTAGTCGTCGTCATCTTAGTAGTAGTAGTAGTAGTAGTCGTCGTCATCTTAGTAGTAGTAGTAGTAGTAGTAGTAGTCATCTTAGTAGTAGTAGTAGTAGTAGTAGTAGTAGTAGTAGTAGTAGTAGTAGTAGTAGTCGTCGTCATCTTAGTAGTAGTAGTAGTAGTAGTAGTAGTAGTAGTAGTAGTAGTAGTAGTACAAGTAGTAGTAGTAGTAGTAGTCATCTTAGTAGTAGTAGTAGTAGTAGTAGTAGTAGTAGTAGTCATCTTAGTAGTAGTAGTAGTAGTAGTAGTAGTAGTAGTAGTAGTAGTAGTCGTCGTCATCTTAGTAGTAGTAGTAGTAGTAGTAGTAGTAGTCATCTTAGTAGTAGTAGTAGTAGTAGTAGTCATCTTAGTAGTAGTAGTAGTAGTAGTAGTAGTAGTAGTAGTCATCTTAGTAGTAGTAGTAGTAGTAGTAGTAGTCATCTTAGTAGTAGTAGTAGTAGTAGTAGTAGTAGTCGTCATCTTAGTAGTAGTAGTAGTAGTAGTAGTAGTAGTAGTAGTAGTCGTCATCTTAGTAGTAGTAGTAGTCGTCATCTTAGTAGTAGTAGTAGTAGTAGTAGTAGTAGTAGTAGTCGTAATCATCATCTTAGTAGTAGTAGTAGTAGTAGTAGTAGTAGTAGTCGTCATCTTAGTAGTAGTAGTAGTAGTAGTAGTAGTCATCTTAGTAGTAGTAGGGCCTAGTAGTAGTAGTAGTCGTCATCTTAGTAGTAGTAGTAGTAGTAGTAGTAGTCGTCATCTTAGTAGTAGTAGTAGTAGTAGTAGTAGTAGTAGTAGTAGTCGTCGTCATCTTAGTAGTAGTAGTAGTAGTAGTAGTATTAGTACTTGTAGTAGTGCTACTAATGGTAACGCTTCACTTGACACCCCCTTCATAAGATTGACAAGACATTGTCATAACTATGACATAACACTTGCCATGAACATTAATTAATGTCAGTGACTGCTGTCATTAATTGTCCTGCAGTAAATCATGTCACTTTTTACTGTCAACTTGACATTGTTTGGGATGTCTTTGTTATGACAACTTGACATTTATCAAGATGACCAAGGCTGTGCATACCTGTGTCATGACAATTACATACATGACATGACATTAGCCATGATCACTAGCTAGGAAGGGTCTACGGCTACTACAACTAGTAGTAGGAGCTGTTGTAGTAGTGGTAGTAGAAGTAGTGGTGGTAGTAGTAATCTTCTCAAATTAATCATATGAGGAAAACCTCTCGTTTCCAATTCCTTCCGTCCTTTGCCCTGTAACTTTCCCAACTCACACCAAGTGGTGCTTAGTGCAGTGTGGTGTTGTGTTGTGCTGTACTGCCCTCCATGTTGATAGTGAGAGCTAAATGACCTGTGCAGTAACTCAGCCCCTGAAAACCGTTTCCACAGACACAGTCAATTTACACGCTAAGCAGCCCAGACTCAGGACACTGCTTGGCCATGATCAACGAGGTAAGAACCATCCCCTCACCAAATCACATCCAGCCTTAACAACCCTTAACCATTACACTGTAAAACATTGCAGCTGTAAAAACGTAAACGTAAAAAAGTTAGTTGCCCTGCTGTCTTCAGTTTGTAAGTTAACTCAACTTGAGAAAGCCTTGAGTTAAGTTAAGTCTCGAGTTGAGTTAACTTACATACAGCAGGACAACTTACATTTTTTAAATTTTAACTGGCTGCAATGTTTTACAGTAAATGTAAGATGTGGTTGTGTTTTTTATCATTCTATTAAAAGAATGTGTTCTACAATGCGAGAACGATCCCCTCACCAAATCTCACCCCGCCTTAAAGACCCTTAACCTTTAAGTGGATGTGTGTTTTGGTCTTTTTTATAAGAATGTGTTCTACAATGACATTCTACAATTCCATTCTATGGATATTCTATGGATTGATA
>NC_085879.1:38343705-38358705 GCF_034702125.1 Engraulis encrasicolus | reverse complement strand
CCCCGCTATCCATCCATCATGTGCCTATGCCTATTGTTATAGGGCTTTTTTTATATGGCTATGCCTATTGTTATAGGGCTTTTTTTTAACTTTTTGTTGAAAACTCCTCATTCACACATGGTATCCATTATACTTGCTGAATAATTATCATGCTTCTGTCGGTGCTCTTAAATTCATTAAGAGCAGTTAAAGGTTAATACTTTTGACCTAGTTTTTTTATTTCCTAAAACGGTTAATTACTTAATTAATTTATCGTTAAACTGTGAAGCACAAAAATGACTGTTTTGTCCTGTACAAAAAAAAGTTTACAAAGCTTACAGATTGTGTATACAAGTGGTGTTGGTAAAGTAACAGTAATGGTTGATCATCCATTGGCCAATTAAAGGTAAACGTTTGGTTAACATTTGTTTCTTCTTTGATCAGTTAAACTTTAACTGTCAAACACATGAATGACTCCTTTCTCAAAAATGTACAGATCATGTATACACAATAGGTGTGGCAGTATAGCAACCCAAAGGTTGATAATTTATCGGCTAATTAAACCCCTTAGCACAGAGCCTCTGTTATAACCTTATTGCCACGGAAATGGTAAAGACCAAGTATTAACCAGTTACCTCAAGACTCTGGGTATTGTCATAGCAATGCTTTTATGATGTAGCTGAGTGTTCCAGCAAAGAGTAAATAGGCCCGTCGAGGGGCCAATCTGCAGTAAGAGGCTACGGTTTTTTACTAAATAGGCTAACCAAACATACAAACTGCTTGCCCTATGTCCTGTATCAAAAGTGTATGTATAAATGCATACGTATTCAGTGACTCAGATATACAGCCAGAGCAGTCAATAGCATAAATGCTTCATGGGCTTGTTGCCTGATGAGAATGTATCACAAAATCAATGGGCACAGGAGCAACTCCAGTGCACACTTAAAGAATACAAGTTCCCTGATCATCTTATAAAGCGCAGGAAGTGCCTCTATTTCATCTTCTAATGTAATAATCTCCTGTGCGCTCAGTACCCATGACAACAGTGATACATCAAGATTTGGAAACTCTGCACTGAGGGCAAAATGGAGGAGGCTATTACCCGCTGGTGACAGAGAGGTCATCTGTTTTTTTTTCCTCTCCCCCCTTTCTCTTTCTCTTTCTCTCTCTCTCTTTCTCTTTCTATGTCTCTATCTCTCCCTCTGTCTGTGTCTGTACCTTCATGTGTCTCTCTTTCCTGTGTGTGTTTCGTTCTTTCTATCTATCTTTGCCTCTCTTGGCTTTCTTCTCTTCCCTTTTCCTCTCATTTCTCTATTGCTCTCTCACTCTTTGTCCCCCTCTCTTCTATTCTACGTCTTTCTCTTTCCTCTGTGTTTCTTTCTTTCTATCAATCTCTACCTTCCTCTTTCGGCTTCTGTCTGCCTCCTTCTTTCCCCTCTGTATCTCTCTCTTTCTGTCTCTGATTCTCTATGCCTCTCTCTTTCCTGGGTTCCTCTTTCCCTCCCTCTTGCTGCTACTCTATCCTCTCTCTCTCTCTCTCTCACTCACTCACTCTCTCTCTCCAACTTTCTGCCTCCCTCTGTCTCTGTCTCTATCTTTTTATCTATCTCTCTGCTCCTTCTCTCTCTCTCTCTCTCCTTCTCTCTCTCCAACGTTCTGCCTCCCTCTGTCTCTGTCTGTCTCTTGCTCACTCCTTCCCTCCCTCTCTCTCTCTCTCCAACTTTCTGCCTTTCTCTCTCTCTCTCTCCATTTCTCCCTCTCTCTCTCTTTCTCTCTCTCTCTCTCTCTCTCTCTCTCTCTCTCTCTCTCTCTCTCTCTCTCTCTCTCCGTTTCTCTCTTTCTCTCTCCAACTTTCTGCCTCCCTCTCTCTCTCTCTCTCTCTCTCTCTCTCTCTCTCTCTCCGTTTCTCTCTTTCTCTCTCCAACTTTCTGCCTCCCTCTGTCTCTGTCTCTCTCTCTCTCTTCCCCTCTCTCTCTCTCATTTTCTCTCTCTTTCTCTCTCTCCATTTCTCTCTCTCTCTATCTCTCTATCTTTTTCTCTCTCTCTCTCTCTCTCTCCCTCTCTCTCTGTGTCTCTCTCCATAGGAGGAGGAGCTGGTGCGTGACAGCCGGGGCTTCTATTTCCGTGGTTACGGCCTGGGCCACTGCTTGCAGACGAAGGACGGCACGCCCATCGACGGCTCCACCTCCGTCTTCGCGCCCTCGCCGCCGCCGCACCCCCACATGCACGTGCTGTACGACGGCGACGCCGTGCGCAAGCGCTTCGTGGACCGGGCCAAGCGCATCGACACCATCTCGCGCGCCGTCTTCCCGCTCAGCTTCCTCATCTTCAACATCTTCTACTGGATCACCTACAAGGTGCTCCGGCACGAGGACATCCACGCCAACTTGTAACAAACAAATAAACACGAAAGAAAGAAAGAAACAAACAAAACACACATCTCGCATCCTTCTACTGGATCACCTAAAAAGTACTCAGACACGAGGACATCCACTACAACGACGACGCAACAGACACACAAACAAACAAAGAAAAACACACACCTGGCCTCCAACTTGGCTTTCTTCCCATGCTGAATCACCTACACGGTGCTCCGGCACGAGGACATCCACGCCAACTTGTAACGATGACGTAACAAACACACAAACAAACACAAAGTAAACAAACAGACAAACAAAAACACACACCTCGCATATTTCTACTGGATCACCTACAAAGTGCTCATACACGAGGACATCCACGCCAACTTATAACGACGACGCAGCAAACACACAAATAAATAAACAAGAAAGAAACAAACATACAAAAACAGACACCTTGCATCTTTCTACTGGATCACCTACAAAGTGCTCAAATACGAGGATATCCACTTGCAACGACATCAACACCACAGCAAACAAACAGACAAGCAAGTAAAAATACACACACACACACACACCTCCAACAAAGTGCTCAGACACGAGGACATCCACGCCAACTTGTAACGACGACGACAGAGCGACAAACACACAAACCAACGACAAACTCTCTCTTCTCTAAACCTCTTCCTCTGTCTTGCTCTCTCTCTCTCTCTCTCCGCCACTCTCTCTTTCTTTGTCTTTGTCTCTCGCTCTGTCTCTCTCTCGTTTTCTCTCTCTATCTCTCTCTCTCTCTCTCTCTCTCTCTCTCTCTCTCCACCGCTTTCTCTTTCTTTCTCTTTCTCTCTCTCGATCTCTCTTTCTCTCTCACTCTATCTTTCTCTCTCTCTCTCTCTCTCTCTCTCTCTCTCTCGCTCTCTCTACATGCTGTATGATGGGTACATGGTGCGCAAGCGCTTCGTGGACCGCACCAAGCCCATTGACACCATCTCATCGACATCCATGCCAACTTGTAGCATTGACACGAAACCCCAACAAACAAAAAAAAACAAAAACAAAAACACACACATCGCCTTTTTCTCCGCTTTCTTCTTCAGCAGCTTTCTATCTTCTCTTTTATTTATGTAATTCAATTCTTTCTCTTCTTTGGGATATTTATGGCTACTTCTGTTGGTTTGGGTTTTTTTACTTTTGCTCGTTTTGTTTTCTTTCGTTCCAACCGAAACTGCCTGTCAGACAACCATACATTTAAAAATGAGAATGAAGTATTTCAGTGGCATACAGTACAGTATATTTGCTCTTTTTGAACAACACATCGAAAAACTGTCATGTGCTGTCATTGCTAAACCTTATGTGCTCAGGTGTGACTTCAGGATTACAAAAGGACATGTGATATGTTGAGAGAAAAAAGCTAAACGAAAAACTGACAACAGCAACAACAACAACAACAACACAAACACAGCAACAACAACATGTGTCCACTCCGAGTGGACAGGCCCGCTGACAGGGGAGGACAAACGGGTCAGTTTCCCAGGCCCAGGGAGAGAGTGGGAAGCCCAGAGTTGACTTCCCATTACATTGTGTGCATTGAGAGAGGGGGGGCCTTTCAGATGATTTTGTCCCGGGCCCCGTAAAAGCTGCCAGCGGCCCCTGCGAGTGGGCACTGAACTGTGTGTTGGTGGTAGAAGGCTTTTCCTCACTCTCATTTCTCCATCTTGAGTGTGAGAGGATCGGCTACAGGTGACTGGTGGAGTAGGTCTCAGTGCCTCCAAGAACTCAGATAAAGGCCTAGTGGCAAAAAAAAAATCATGGCGGAGTCTTCAGGACTGATTTATTTTTTTGTGTTCTTAACTGGATGGAATACACTGACTTGAATTTTCATCTCACGGCGCATCTTTGAATGAATGTTTTTAAAAATAATGTCTTTTTTATACTACTTCCAATTGCCAAACTAAGAATGCGGGTGGGGAAATGGTTATAGGGGGAAAATGGGGATCTTTACTATCAATGGTGGCTAATCAAACAAGTGGTATGGTGTTTCATTTGTGTATGACAAGGCTATACAGATATTATAATACAGTGTATAAAAATGTACATAAACAGAGTTGCTCAATGATTGCAGACAGCACAAATGTGTATCTCTTTTTGTCTAAATTTGAATAAAATGGATATTCTGCCAGGAAAATCTTAACTGTTACTTGTTTATTTCGCTCCCTCGTCTCTTTATGAAGAGGAAAAAGAAGCTCTCTTGTTGCCACTCAAAAAAAGCAATCGAAAGGTTCAGCAAATTCACTTTTGGCCCCTTTCGTTCATTTCACCGGAAATACTTAGTCAGGATATTTACAGATTGATTTCCTGGGGACAATTATTTGCGGTCATATTTATATCCCCGAAACGCGGAGCGTCGGGGATGTAATGGTTTTGCGTGCGCCGCCGCCGCGTCCGCCGCCGCCGCGTCCGCCGCGTCCGCCGCGTCCGCCGCCGCGTAAGGTCTTTCGTGTTAACGCGATAACTTTTGAACGGATGTTTGGATTTGTCCAGATTTTTGGGGTGAATGCTCTAGGGCAGGTTCATGAACTGATTCGAGTTTGGAGGTCAACACTTTCAAGATGGCTGAATTCAAGATGGCCGAATTTTTGTTTGGTCCATAACTTCTGACCGGGTGGATGGATTTGTCCCAGATTTGGTGTGTGAATGCTCTAGGGTAGGTTCATGAACTGCTTCGAGTTGGGAGGTCAACACTTTCAAGATGGCTGAATTCAAGATGGCCGAATTTTTGTTTGGTCCATAACTTCTGACCGGGTGGATGGATTTGTCCCAGATTTGGTGTGTGAATGCTCTAGGGTAGGTTCATGAAATGCTTCGAGTTGGGAGGTCAACACTTTCAAGATGGCTGAATTCAAGATGGCTGAATTTTTGTTTGGTCCATAACTTCTGACCGGGTGGATGGATTTGTCCCAGATTTGGTGTGTGAATGCTCTAGGGTAGGTTCATGAACTGATTCGAGTTTGGAGGTCAACACTTTCAAGATGGCTAAATTCAAGATGGCCGAATTATTGTTTGGCCCATAACTACTGACCGGGTGGATGGATTTGTCCCAGATTTTGTGTGTGAATGCTCTAGGGTAGGTTCATGAACTGATTCGAGTTTGGAAGACAACACTTTCAAAATGGCGGAATTTTCATTTGGCCCATAACTTCTGACTGGGTGGATTGATTTGCCCGGTAACACCTTATTTTAATGGTTCACCATTTCAGTGAATCTACCATATTAGGTACAGTGTAATAACCAATGTAACAATATTTAATACCATGTAATACTAGTGTAATACCAGTGTAACAATATGCAATATCAGGTACAGTGTAATAACGAGTGTAACAGTATGCAATACCATGTAATATAGTGTAATACCAGTGTAACAATATGCAATACCATGTAATACCACTTACGCACAAACACATGATGTAAGTAGAAAAAATTACATTGTATTAAATATTGTTACACTGGTTATTACACTGTACCTAATGTGGTATATCCACTGAACCATTAAAACAGTATTACCATTTGCCCCACTTTTTGCTTCATTTTCACAATAGTCGTTTGGTTTTAAGCCTATGCACGTCATGTCACGTCTGTATGTATCATATACGTTTACGAAATGGTGGACGGGAGTGGTAGGAATGATGGGGGACTGGAAGCGTCGCGTTTCGGGGATATACCTAAGCAGTCGAAGGCGACTGCACAGGCAGTCTAGTTTTCCATTAGTTTCCATTTAGGAAGTGTCAAGAAATGCCGTTCCTGGTTCCATTAAGAAAACATAAAATACATGAGCCATTCCTTCATTTTCTGAGATTGTGAGTTGCGGCCGTTTTTGCGCTCGCGAACAAAAGGCAGAAAAGAAAGTCTGCAGGCTCCTGTAATGTACCCCCTGGATGCCATTCTGTGGCCTTCATTATCACGCGCACAAATATGGTGTGTGTGTGTGTGTGTGTGTGTGTGTGTGTGTGTGTGTGTGTGTGTGTGTGTGTGTGTGTGTGTGTGTGTGTGTGTGTGTGTGTGTGTGTGTGTGTGTGTGTGTGTGCACGCGCCCATGTGTGTGAATGTGTGTGTGTCTACTGGTGTCAACCCAGGTCATATCACTCTGTCAAACTCATTCATTTTTCTTTGTGGCTTCCTATAAAGGATGCCGTGTTAAATCAACATATAAAGACAAGATTTAACATCTTCTAGATTATATTTGGTCCCAGAGTATACTCTGTAAGTGTTGAATTAACACTGCAACTATGCGAGACAGGAGGGAGAGAAGGAGACAAAAAGAGACTGAGAGAGACTGTGAAAGGAAGAGAACTATGGATAAAACAGGATCGAAGGGGAGAGAGAGAGAGAGAGAGAGAGAAACAGAGAGAGAGAGAAACAGAGAGAGAGAGGTAGAGATTGGGAGAGCATCTGCAATATGGAGGACAAATTGAGTTTTTAATGACAAAATTAAACCATTTTACACAACTAATGAGTGAGAAAAAATGAGCTCTCCACTCAACTCCTATGCCAGAAAAAGGACAGTTAGAGCAACTTGGTCTGGTGAAACCTCCCATAGTTCTCACTTGCTATAAGTTAGTTGCTGTTTTTAGGCCGACCAGAATGCTGCCTGTGACACCAGCCATGTTCTGCACCAAAGTGCTCACCTTCTCTAACTGCACACTTTATTGCACCTGCCTCTAACTGCATGTGACCTCTATATTACCGAGATGGGGTCAAGTGAGAGGGTGAGTGTCCAGGACTGAACTGGCCATCTGGCATAACGGGCATTTCCCCGTGGGCCCCGCACCCTTGTGGGCCCGTACCCTCGTGGGCCTCTATTTTCAGAAATGTTTAATAGAAAAAATATGCATATATTTTTGGAGCCCTGTGAGTGGCTGTCCAAATGTGCCTCTAATGTGAATAGTGTGCCACATTGATGATCAGTACCAGGGCTTGACACTTGCACCTGCTAACCGGCCAAATGCTGGTAAAACTGGGCTGTGGATAGTAATACTTGCAGGGTCACTAGCCAATTTGGCTGGCCGCTTATTCCTTGGCATGACATACGCATCATAGTGGCCTATATTCTGTTGTTTGCCCCTTGTGTATCAACTGTTTGTATTTAAGTTACGTAAAGAAAAAGTTAAAAGTTTCTTAAGTGAAGAGAAAATCCGAAGTGCTCAGGGAATTGTTCAGAAAAAATCTTGAAGGTGCTCTTTGGTGTTGGGGAAAAAAACAATATCTTGTCAAAAAAGGGAGTCCAAGGCACTCTTCTTGTGGAAAAATATTAAAAAGCCTTTATTGAAACATGGCTAATAAGTTTAAAAACATGGGAGCAGAGACCCACGCGTTTCGGCGCAAGCCTTCTTCAGGGTACTGCTCAAACAGGAATTCCTAATGATATTTTAGATTAAAAGTTTCTATTTGCTTGATATACTTCCATGTAGAATGCTATACACTCATCTTGTATTAGCACATCATCTTCTGAGGTTAGACGTACACCACCAAGAAAAAAAAAACAATATAAAATTTGTGGCGAGTGGAATACCTGAATGGCTAATGACTTGGAAAATCCACTAGCCACAGTGGCCGGTGGGTGAAAACGTTAATGTCAAGCCCTATGGTTTACCTGGTATAAGTAGTAGTATGTTTCTGTGTTGATTTGTAGTAGCCTATGTTCAGAGTCTAAGAAAATTTGGTATAAAAGGAGCATTGAAGTGACGTGACGTGATGAAGTGCCGCTTACAGAGCTGTGATCATCTGCCACACCACACCAGTGAAATGTGAACCCCAACCACTCAGTTTCCTGCCAGCGCTACTGCACCTTGGAACCATTGTCAGCCATATCGGTGTTGACAGGCCTGACAAAACGATCACCGCTTACAGTGGTCTGCAGTGACACAGTACTGACAGGGCTGACATGGGAGGTCATCATAGATAGATAGATAGATAGATAGATAGATAGATAGATAGAGAGAGAGAGAGAGAGAGAGAGAGAGAGAGAGAGAGAGAGAGAGAGAGAGAGAGAGAAAGAGAGAGAGAGAGATAGATAGATAGATAGATAGATAGATAGATAGATAGATAGATAGATAGATAGATAGATAGATAGATAGATAGATAGATAGACTCAACACTGGAGTTTTGATAACAATAGCACTCACTTTGTGAGACGGGGAAAAGATGACAATTATGTTTATGACCATTCAGACAATGAAAGGAGTCGGAATTGGAAAAAGACAAACATGTTTTGCAAACATCTCTTTTGATCATTTAAACTGACAAAAATGTCAGACTAAATGACTTAAGAGTAAACATACCTTGACTAGAGCAAGACTTTAAAATCCAAATGTCTAGAAAGGGAATAGCCTACAAATGAAATGACCAAGGTCAAAACAAAATGTACGGTTAAAAACATGGACACCACACATCACCAAGCATTTCTTTTTCTCAGCAGCGCACAAAGCACAGTCAAGCGCACATCACATCCCGATGCGGTGACCCAGACGAGAAGTGACAGCAAGCTTTTCCCCAGAGAATGCCGTGGCTTCTGTGCGATTGAGCGCCGATTGAGTCCCGGCGCATTCATTTAAGCCCCACACCGACCGGCCCTCCCTCCAGAGACTTTAAGTACGGTTTTATGTTTTTTTTCGAAAGCAATCCGAGCGCAATAGGCAAACGTCAAAACGATTGGCTATTGTATGTCAGCATGGTAGCCTAGCCTATATCCCCAAGAACATCTGAGGGAATGAGAGAGTGAGCGAGCACAACACACTGCCTGAGACATTTTTTTTTTTTTGCAAGGTCTTGTTTTCTAGAAAAGACCAGTGTTTCGCAGTAAAAACACAAAATAAACTGTGAGCTTGGTTTCCTCAAGCTGTTTAGTAAATCTATTTATACCGATTTTTTGCCTCACTTTCTCTTCGAAACACAACACTGACTTGGCCATTGTTTAGTTGTGTGCAGGGGGGGAATGTGCCTTTATTGGTGTAAGGAGCTTTTCTAAATCTGCACACCATAACTGACATGCACAAAATGCGACTATGCGTTCTGCCATCCCTCCATCCCTCTCATTCATTCTCTCTCTCTCATTCTCTCTCACTCTCTCTCTCTCTCTATGCACCCATCCTGAAAGGCGCATTTCGTTTCAGTGCTCAGTTTTAAATCGAGAGATGAGGTGCCGTAATGGATTCCAATGAAACAAAAAATCTCACAGATGGCCATTTCACTCTATTGCTTTTCAAACACACATTACACACATCACGCCACCCAGCCCCGCGGCCTACTGCCTACTTCCCCTCAAAGGCATTCCCTTTGATAAAAAGCACTTTGAAAAGCTTCGTTATTATTGCACATGTAGAATGAGAATTGAGAGGCGCTTTAAACAAACATTACTTGCCACCAGTCGCCGCCGCCACCGTTACCATTTACAATCGGGCATTCTGATTGGCTATTGCCATTGGTAAACAGCCCAGCGGGGGTGTATATATACATAAGGTGTACTACTATGTGGGGGATGGGCTGAAACACAGGCACAGGAGGGAGACTAGCCCTTAACGTGCAAATCAATGAAACCAATCTGCCATTTCATCGGTGATTTGAAGAGAGACTCACGCCCTCCTCACCTTGAACCTTTTCATTTGTCTACAGCCATAATTTTTGGAGCACGTACGGCAGGTCAGATAGGCTACAGAGAGAGAGAGAGAGAGAGAGAGAGGGGCAGAGAGAGAGAGAGAGAGAAAGAGAGATGATTGACCTGCTTCCATAATTTGTGGAGCACGCATGGGCACGGCAGGTCAGATAGAGACAGAGACAGAGAGAACAAGAGAGAGACACACAGAAAGACAGAGACAGAGAGAGAGAAAGAGAGAGAGAGAGAGAGAGAAGTGACCTCCCTCCATAATCTGTGGGGCACTTATTGTATACCAGGTCAGCTAGGATACACGGGGGGAAACAGAGAGAGAGAAGGATGGAGAGACAGAGAGCGAGGAAGATAGAGAGAAAGAAGCAAAGAGAGAGAGAGAGAGAGAGGGAGAGAGAAGTGGAGACCTCCCTAACCCCTCTTGCTCTGTATCTTCCCTTCCCAAGGAAACCCTCACTGAAAATTCCGATCATATATATTCCGGAATACGTTGCCACGGCAGCCACTGCCAGCCACCAGACACCAGCCACGCAGACACAGATTGGAACCTGGAGTCGCCTGTCAGGCAAGCATGCAGGCAGGAAGGCAGGCGTGCAAAAAGGGAACGGTGAGGCCAAGCCAGTGGAGGCAGGCAGTGGGATTTACTGTCACAGTCACAGTTACAGCCGTCCCCTACCCACACCTGAGCCTCCAATGACACACAGGAGAGGAAGGACAGAAGGACGGCTGGATGGTAAAGTAGAAGGTGATGAACGATGGATGGGGGTAGGGATGGGTGGAGGGATGGAGGGGGGTGTGGGGTGTGGGGTGTGGGGTGTGTGGCTGAGCCCTGTCCTTGCCCCGGCCCATGGGGGATAATCAGCATTCTTTACCCTCACTCCACCCCCCTCACCCAGAGACATGCACACACACCCACACCCACACATACTCATACACACACACATCCTGCGCACCCACAGACTCTTACACACACATGCACACAAATATGTGTACACACACATACACGCACACTCATACACAAACATGCAAACACTTTCACACTCACACTCGCACTCACACTCGCACACACAGCACACACACACACACACATGCACACACACACACACACACACAGACACAGACACAGACACACACAGACACAGACACACACACACACACACACAAACATCCTGCCTCACCTTACTGAAGCCAATCGCAGTGTCAACCATGGAGCTGTTCCAAGCTGGTCCAGTGGTAAACCAGGCTACAGTAAGTTAACCTTGAGAGAGTGGTAAATCTTCGAATAGAAGAGTCTAGAGTGCTCATTTTCTTATGACATTTGTGGGTTAGGGACAATGAAATTCTAGGTTATTTCGTCCGGAGGCGGTATTAGGGGTCAAACATACCAAAGCCGAACGGAACGGTCGCGTGGAGGAAGGTGGTCTTTCTGCTTAGTTTTGGCCGGTGTGTTTTTCTCTGCCTTTCACACCGACAGCGTTGGCGTGCAAGGCCAGTCCTGATCAAAACCCCCTCACAGCCAAAGCTAGCGTGCTACTTTGCCATTCATTTGAATGAGACACCGCCGGTCGCCGGCGTGAAAAATACGTTCGAGTTCTATTTTCCAAACGCGCCGCTGACGCTGACTACCGCCGGTTGGTGTGTAAGGACAGATATGTTTCAATGTAATTCACCGACACCGGTAAAAAACATGGCCGTTCCGCAACGCTTTACCGCCCTAGTGTGTAAAACCCCTTACATGCCTACGTCACAATAGCTATGCGCGTCCTTGTTGCCAACGACGTTTGATTCGTCGCCAGGACATCCATCCATACCGTCCCTAATCTTAACCCTAAACCTAACCATAACCCTAACCTAACCCTAAATCGCTTACTACGAAACTAGAGAGTCCCAGTGCAGTGCTCACTGCAGTTCGGCAACAAGGACGCGCATCACTAGTGACGTAGGCATGTCCGGACGAAGTACCCTAGTTCTTTTTTAGAACCCTTGTGGGTTATCTCTTAGCAGGTTTACTACTTCCTGTAGGTTCGTTTAGTCAGGTTTATCACTTAGCCTGTCTTGAAATACCAAGCACAATGTCGGCCGTGGGGAAGGCTAAACATACACAACAGACACAGAACTGCCAGGAACCTCGCACACATGGTGCCATGCCATTCCACCAGGGCTGGGCTTGGACAAAAAAATCATGCCGGGCATTTTCAGCCAAGACTTGAGTTGAGTTGACTTGAGATTTCAGCCAAGACTTGAGACTTGACTTGAGACAATGAAGCCTGTGACAACATTTTTAGTCATCAATTACAAGCTACTTTGACCACAACAGCCAAAATGAATATTCAAATCTGACTTGGAGAGGTCAACTGTATAGCGGTTAGAGGATTGATACCACTACATTGAGGGGAGGTCCAGGCCCAAATCATCAACAGTCCACCTGGCAAATGCCCTGTATGCCATATGGCCAATCTATCCGCGATCTACAGTACTGTGTCTCGTTTGCATGTTTGACAACACAAAAGGAATGAAAACACCTGTGTGATAATCAGCACGCTTTCCTGTCTCTCCAGCCCTCAACACATCACCACTTTGCTGAAGTCAAGCACAATGTCAACCATGGTGAGGAGGACGAGAGAGTAAACACACAACAACACACACAGGGGTGAATTTCTCAGAACCAAAGTTGCGTACTACATTAGCTACTTTGTTGTTGGCAATGCATTTTCCCATTGGCAACTACCGAAGTTGCTAACAGGCTAACAACTTCTCTTTTGAGAAACTTACCCCAGAATTGCCAGGGAACTGCACCTCTGTGCCATGCCAACCCATGATCAAAATGATTCATAATGTTTTTGTTTTTGACAACGCAACATGAAAGGGTTTTTTTTTTTTAAATCACCTGCGATAATTGGCATGCTTTTCCATCACTCCGTCAATCATTCGAGCCAGTTTGCTGAAGCCAAGCGCAATGTAGTAAATGGAGTAAATGGAGTAAACGGACTAAACGCTATCAGGTGACAGGGTTCCACACTCTGCCATGCTATAACCCCATCGAAGTCATCCACCTCTGTGTTAGATAATACAACAGTAAAGAAAGCACCTGGTATAATCAGGGTTGCATTTCTCGACAATATCGTTGCTGCAGTTAGCAACTTACTTGGTTGCAATGCAATTTCCAATTGGAAACCTCCTAGTAAGTTGCTAACTGTTTAACAATGACGCTTTCAAGAAACGGGGTGCAGGATGCTTTTCCCCCATTCCAATATCTCCCAGCTCTATCACCACACACTGCTCTGTGTCATGCAGTCCCACAATACAAATAATTTGTAATGTCAATGTGTTTGACCATATTAAAGTAAAGAAAACACCTGTGTGATAATCAGCACGTTTTTCTGTCTCTCCAGCCCTCAACACATCACCACTTTGCTGAAGTCAAGCACAATGTCAACCATGGTGAGGACGAGAGTGTAAACACACAACAACACACACAGAATTGCCAGGAAACTGCACCTCTGTGTCATGCCATCCCACAGTCAAAATGAGAATAGCGTTTCTGCTTTTGACAACTTCAAAGTAAAACATCACTCTACCGCTCTAGAGGGTGGGGAACCTTTTTCATTCGAAGGGCCATTTCAAATTCATCGGAGGGCCGTACCGTAAAAGTCCTCCGGGGGCCGTACTATGACTACAAAACAAGAATTCCCCCCCTCACTTTAGGCCTATATTGAAGGCAGCCACCTTTTAAACAAATACCACCTTTTCTAGGTTCCCTGAATATAACTTAATTGTATTGCAAATGCATTTTCTAAGATTCCTTTACAAAATATGTCATATTTCATGTGAAGCTAAATAACATTATATTATCAAAGTCCAATCTCACGCACATCCAGATGCTTTCGGTGCAAGTTCAAAAGACGTTAAGTTCATAAAATGATGAAAAAAGAAGAACCGCAACACCGATGCTCCCATTTACTTAATTTTTTTTTCTTTTTTTTTCTTTTTTAAAATGAAGTAAATGGGAGCATCGGTGTTGCGGTTCTTCTTTTTTCATTATTTTATGAAGCTAAATAACATTAAAATTATATCGGGGGCCGGCCCAGGAGACATAGGTTCCCCACCCCTGTCCTAGAGTCACTCCACCCCTCAACCAAGCCACTTTGCTGAAGCCAAGCACAAGCACAATTTATTTCGATGTATATGTGTGTGTCTACCTATTGGGCCCTGAGCCTGTAATAAAGTTTATATATATAATGTGGTGAATGAAGTTTCTTTTAAAAAAAAAGACGTCAGATGTGAGTAATACTAGCCTAATACCGACTGAGATTTTTATTTTTTATTTTGTTTTTGTTTCTTCTGTTATGTTATGGTTGCTTTAGTTTGGTGTATGTTTGGATTTATGGTATTTTTTATATTGTGCTGTACTGTCCTTCCTTTCCTTTGTTTGACGTGTAATTATATGAATGTTAATGTCTAATGGAAAAGAAGAAAAATGGCGTAAAAAAGACATGCAATTGCTCCACAACTATCAGGTGCCAGGAAACTGCCACTCTGTGCCATGCAATCCCACCATCAGAATGATGAATAATGCCTGCCTGGGTTTGACAACATGAAAAAAAAATCACCTGGGATAATCAGGATGCTTTGCCGTTCAATGCCGCGCAATGTCATCATCTCTAGCAGGGAGTGAACAGACAGACATGCAATCCTCCACAGAACACTGCCAGGTGCCAGCCTCCCACACACGCACTATGCCACACAGAGGTGGAGCTAGATGCAGGGCAAACAGGGCATTTGGGCCTGGGCAAAGGGGCCCTCTCATATTGGTGGCAGGGGGGACCTATTATGACCTTGGCAGGCTGTATGGGGGGTCTTATCAGTATTTTGCCCTGGGGCCCTGTGTACTTATTGTTCCACCACTGATAGCATGCCATCTCACGAGCCAAATGATTAATAATGTCTCTGTGCTTGACAACATGTGAATCTACTGAATGAACTCGCAATTCTCAATTTGAACTGACA
>NC_085879.1:38331205-38333705 GCF_034702125.1 Engraulis encrasicolus | reverse complement strand
GGGTGTGTAGGCTAATAAACTGTGGATTAAAGTAGAGTGATTGCAAGAAACAAAGACATTTGCTGCGAGAAGACAGCGTTTTAAGGTAGGCCTACACCGTTTGGTTATACATTTTGTTGACTTATGGTTGTGGTTTTAAGTAGCTAAGTTTGGCTTATTTGCTGCATGGTGGGTTTATTGCACAATGTAGACAGACTTTTTGTAAGCTATAGGCTACTATAGCCTACTATATTTTGTAAGCCTACTCTTCTAAAAATCCCCACACCCAAAACTTTGTGCCCATGCTCATCCTGTCTTCCTTAAACGATATTTCAATTTCAAACTGTCAAAATGACAGTGGAGTGCACATTTGCATGGAACAGTAGCGTGATGTAGTGAATGCTTTGGACTGTGATGATGGCTCCAGTGGTGTAGTCTACTTTTTGAAGTGGGTATACTGTATATTTGAGCATTTTTTGATGTGTGTATAGTCTACTGTATATATTTGTGCTATTGTAAATAATGGATCAATCAATTTTAAGTGGGTGCGTATACCTGCGTTTTACGTAGACTACACCACTGGCTGTGCATTTCATCAAGGTGTAGGCTACAATTCTCCACTTCAGGTTGATATTTTGACAACACTAATGTCCACATGTAGTACGACTGCAGATTTCGTGGCTTTTGTCTTTTTGGTTAGGAAACCATGTTCGCTTTGTTTTTTTTTGTTTTTAAAAGAGGGCCGCCAAGGGGAAAATTCTCCCGGTGGGAAAAGGTGGGCCACTCCGCCCCTGCCACACACACACAGACACACACACACACACACACACACACAGACACACCACACACACACACACATACACGCATGCACGTGCACGCAGGCACGCACACACACGCACACACACACACAATTTCTCTTTCTCTCTCGCACACACACACATGCACAGGCACACTATCACAATTCTCTCTCTCTCTCTCTCTCTCTCTCTCTCTCTCTCTCACGAACGGACACACACACACACACGCACACGCATGCCCGCACACACACAGTCATGCACCAATGCACGTCCACCTATACACGCACAGGCATGAAATGAAACAAGGAGAGACACACATTATGGAACATACACTAGGCCTAGTATGTGTGTACACTTCCAAACAGACAGGCGAACATACAAAGCCACAGACAAACATGCTCATGCACATGCACACATGCGAGCGCGTACACTATCGGCACGAATACACCAGAAGCGATGTCACAGCCAATCAGAATGCTGGAATACTTGCATTCTGCTTTTCATAGTCATAGGCTACTCTGTCGTTTTATCACTTGTGTAACATTTCCAGGTCCTCTTTGTAGCTTTGGTCTCCTCTGTTGTGTTTTCGCAGGGTAACAAATACAAAGTAACACCTATACAAACACATTTGCAAACAGAGAGAAAGACCATGCATCGGCTTCCTAAATGCACTTACATGAATGTGTGCACACACTTTAATTACACATACACAGACACGCATGCGCGCGCGCGCACACACACACACACACACACACACACACACACACACACACACACACACACGCGCACACGCACAAAACACATACACTCACACAAGCACAAACACACAAACACACATACACACACACACACACACACACACACACACACACACACACACACACACACACACACACACACACACACACACACACACACACACACACACACAGCTGTATAAGCCTCACAGTGATGCAATTCAGGATGAGCTTTTTCCCCTATGCAATCCTCAACACATAATCGATACACAAGTAGCCAGTAATTAGCAGACGCTCCCACGGCAGATATCCCAGAGATATATAATGCCTTCAACTTTTCTTTTTCTTTTTCTTTTTCTTTTTCTTCTTCTTTTTTTCTTTTTCTTTTTCTTCTTCTTCTTCTACTAGTCAAGTCAAGTCAAGTTGGTTTTATTGTCAATTTCTTTACATGCACTGGTCATACAAAGAATTTAAATTACTTTTCTTACTTTCCCATGGAGACATAGACATAGACTCTAGGTGTGGACATAGACAATTAGACATAGACAGTACACATACATTACACCTAGCGTACCTATACCCTTACAGATATATAAAGTGCAGACTTCTTCGTCTTCTTCATCTTCTTCTTCTTCTTCTTCTTCTTCTTCTTCTCCTTCTTCTTCTCCTTCTTCTTCTTCTTCTTCTTCTTCTTCAACCCCTATTCCGGATTTGTGTTTGTTTGGTTTTCCTTCAAAAATGGATGTCTAACAGATCTATCACTGGCTAATTCTCCTAGGTTGTACCACAAAGCATGAAAGCAAGGCAGAGTTTTTTGTTCCAAGTTGAACATAAATCTTTGGTGAATGTCTGCTCAACGCACAGACACACAGAGAGAGACCAACACACACACACACACACACACCGGCAGCCTCTCTATGGATCGTCAGCAGCTCACTGATGTCCCACTGTCTGCCTGTCTGTCGGCCCATCTGTATGCTTGTCTGT
>NC_085879.1:38216205-38328705 GCF_034702125.1 Engraulis encrasicolus | reverse complement strand
AGACGCCCACTATACTGCCCTACTAAGGCAAAGTGCAGTAACTACGCCAACATTGAAACTTGAGGGAAAAAAGGCCTTCAGAGCCTTGGTGTTTGGATATTGCCAATTACAATCAGTGCTTGAAGTGTGTGTGTGTGTGTGTGTGTGTGTGTGTGTTTGGTTCAGGGAACCCAGTTCCCTTTCCTCATAATTTTGATTATAAGCGTTCCGGCAGAACTTATCTTGTGCGCCATATTTTATACATTCACAACAAATGTTTCAAAATGCGTGCAGGCAATAGGCCCACAAAAACATGACTTATACTGATTTGGTACTGATGAGACTGTCGGAAAATCAGGGTTCCTGCACTTCTTTTTGGATGGTATTTTCAAACGATTAGGGTTCTTCCTGCACCTCTTTATTTCCACTTCAAACACTGATATAGCACTGATATAGCAGTATCACTAAAACGGGACACATCTGGACCATAAGGCTTTGTCACAAGACAAATGAGGTGTAATGTAGACCATTTTCAGTCTAAACTAAAGTTTGTCAAGATTTGTAGTTACTGGACTTTGTAGGGCAGTATACCACACACAGCACTGCAGTGGTTCCCAAACTGGGGGCCGGGACCCCTAAGGGTGTCGCATACTTTACATGCGTAATTTGGCGCATTTGGCGCGAGAACCATTAAAATGTGGCAAACCATTCATAGTCAAAAGCGCCATTTACAGACTTTTACTTGCATTTTCGGAAGTGTGCCCTCTGCTGTTCATGAGAGAATCTGTCGCAACTCGCTGCTGGTTTCGCGGAGGGGAGTTGCGGACAGAGGGGACTGTCCTGAATATAGCCTACAGTATACTTTTATAACCTTTCCATTCAAAGTAACAGTATTCACTTCATTGTGTAATAAATGTATTTGCCTTTCCTGTGATTTACGTTAAAGATTAGGAAAAAATGTGTTGGTGGTCAAAAGAGGGTACTAGCAGAAAAAAATCTGATCTTTTGCAGTACTACACTGTGCTAGGCTGTCTGGATAGAGACCTGTCTTGACTTACTTACTGACTGACAGAGGATGAGTCATCTGAAGAAGCACCCTGCATACAGTATATGCAACACACATGTACACAAACACACACACACAAACAAACACATAAACGCATAAATACACAACTTACTTACAGGTAAGCACATAAACACACTTACTCCTACACCTGTATTTACAGTTGCGCAGTTCTGCATGGAGGGATGATGCTGTTGCAAACACCTCCCCTCATCAACAACACACACGTAAACAAAGACACACACACACACACACACACACACACACATACAAACACACACACACACACACACACACACACACACACACACACACACACACACACACACACACACACACACACACATACAAACACACACACACTTCTTCCACCCTTGGCTTCTTCGGCAGGACTGCAATGTGTCACTTTAAGCACCGGGGCGTAAAAATGGCTGCCTGAGCTGAACACGCATCTGTCTCGGCCGCTGCCACGACTTGTAATGCGGGTGAATAAATGTGCGGCTAGTGGGTGTTGTGCGTATACCAGAAATGCAGCGCTAATGGCCATTTGTCAAGCAAGCGCTAGAGCAGTGACTCTCAACAGGGACTCTACAGCCCTAGTCAGGCCAAGAGCAATGTAAATAAATGGGGCAGCCGTGGCCTAGTGGTTAGAGAGTTGGTCTTTCAATCTAGGGGTTGCCGGTTGAAATCCCCCCTGACCTGTCCCTACATCTCCATCCATGGCTAAAGTGCCCTTGAGCAAGGAACTCCACCCACTTTGACAGGGACCAATCAACAGTAGCAAAGCAAGGGAAGGACGGAGGTCAGCAATGCTGTTTAGGAAACATAAATTGTTATTCTCTAGGTCAGACCAAGTCTCGAAGAGATTTGAAAGTCGATGATAATCAGGCTACTACAGCCCCATCCCAGGGGGGGGTTGTTGAGCCCTAGGGGGGCATTGAGAAGGATACAGCTCAGAGGGGGCAGTGCTTAGTTGACATTGAGGAACATAAGTCTGGTTTATTTTTTTAATATTAAGGGGGGCGTTGGCAGCTTAATGACTTCAAGGGGGGCATTGGGAGGCTTATGATGGTATTCAGGTGCCGTTTATTCAATAAAATATTGAGAACCACTGCACTAGTGTAAGGACGCCTCGTTTGAACATCTTCTGCAGTTAGTCTCACACACACTCTCACACACACTCACACACACACACACACACACACACACACACACACACACACACACACATACACACACAAACACACACACGCACACACACACACACACACACACACACGCGCGCGCGCGCGCCAAACACACTCTCTCTCAATCTCTCTCGCTCTCTATCTATCTATCTATCTATCTATCTATCTATCTATCTATCTATCTATTTATCTATCTATCTATCTATCTATCTATCTATCTATCTATCTATCTATCTATCTATCTATCTCCCAAACCCCCCCCCCGCCCCCAACCCCACACACACACACACAGAATTTGTTTTCTGTGTCACCTAGGCATACACACAGCAGAGGCAGCAGGTGTGTGGATGAAGTGGAGAAGGCTAAACTAAATTGCCAGCTGAACAAGAGGGCTCCTTCAAAATGGAGCCACACCACTCAGGATTTGCACTTCACGTTAATTAGACATTTTCCACCGTCTGAAGAGAAGAGAAGAGAAGAGAAGAGAAGAGAAGAGAAGAGAAGAGAAGAGAAGAGGAGAGGAGGGGGAATGGCGGAGAGGAGAGGAGAGGAGAGGAGAGGAGAGGAGAGGAGAGGAGAGGAGAGGAGAGGAGAGGAGAGGAGGGGGAATGGAGGAGGGGAGAGGAGAGGAGAGGAGAGAGAGGAGAGGAGAGGAGAGGAGAGGAGAGGAGAGGAGAGGAGAGGAGAGGAGAGGAGTGGAGAGGAGAGGAGAGGGGAGGGGAGGAGAGGTTGAGAGGAGATGAGAGGAACAGAGAGGAGAGGAGAGGAGAGGAGAGGAGAGGAACAGAGAGGAGAGGAGAGGAGAGGAGGGGAGGGGGGAGTGGAGGAGAAGAGATGAGAGGAGAGGAGAGGGAGTGGAGGAGAGGAGAGGAGAGGAGAGGAGAGGATAGGAGAGGAGAAGAGAGGAGATGAGAGGAGAGGAGAGGAGATGAGAGGAGAGGAGAGGAGAGAAAGGAGAGGAGATGAGAGAAGATGAGAGGAGAGGTTGACAGGAGAGGAGAGGGGGGATGGAGGAGAGGAGAGGAGAGGAGAGGAGAGGAGAGGAGAGAGAAGGGGAGGAGAGGAGAGGAGAATAGAGGAGAGGAGAGGAGAGGAGAGCAGAGCAGGAGAGCAGAGCAGGAGAGGAGAGGAGAGGAGAGGAGAGCAAAAATGGGGAGTGGAGAGGAGAGGAGATGAGAGGAGAGGAAAGCAGAGGAGAGGAGAGGAGAGGAGAGCAGAGGAGAAGAGAAGAGAGCAGAGGAGAGGAGAGGAGAGCAGAGGAGAGGAGAGGAGAGGAGAGGAGAGGAGGGGGGTGAGAGGAGAGGAGAGGAGAGGAAAATAGTGTTGAGTTAAAGACAAGCAATAGCCTGCTGTTTTAGCCTCCTGCTTTTTGCAGGATTGGTTTTCCTGGAGCCAATTACCTCACCAAGTTTCCTTTCAAGTCTTTAAAATAAGTCAGTTTGTCCAGCAATGTGTAAACATTTACTATTAATATCTTTACACAATTGTAAATAGAATCTAGGGTTTGCTGCAAAGAAAATCAGGATTATATAAATTACACTAGTAGTGGTTGGCAACAAATCTGGATGAAATATTTGTAGCCTAGAAGGAATGTGTTACTTGTTAGAACAGGTTGATGGGTAAAACACATTTGATCGATTTGAAATCAGCATTCTAGAAAATCAAATCCATCATGTCCAGAACAAATTACTTTACAGTTGAATTCAAAGTTGGATTTGACTTTAAAAGGCCTATGAACTTGAGGCCTATGAAGTACAGTAGGATTCTGCCTTGAGTCCGTATGTACCATTTCACTCCATTGTGATTTGTAATCATTCCCGGTTACATTGTCATAAGTGCGTCAAAACAGTGTCGTGACACAAGAGTCATAAACAGGATGTCAATGTCATAAACGTTTTATTGACATGAAAGGTTTACATTGCTAGGGCTGTCTTTACCATCACAGAATGTCACTTATAGACAAAGTCATATAGCCTAATGTTTATGAAACTGACATAATGTTTATGGCACACTCATGACTGTGTTATGACAATGTTATGACACTGTTATGTCATACGTATGACGACGGCACCAAGGTAAGTGTTATCTAATTCCCTTTAGCACAACACGTGGCTTTCAAATGGTGTTCTGTGCATGGCTCAAATTGATTCATTTAAAAAGCATGCAAACTAATTCTCATCCAATTTTCCTTTTACCTATACCGAGAGGATCCCACTGGTGCCACGCTCGCCACTCAAGTGGAAAAGAAGTAATGAATTCTCTCTCTCTCTCTCTCTCTCTCTCTCTCTCTCTCTCTCTCTCTCTCTCTCTCTCTCTCTCTCTCCATTTGAGCGTGATGGAAATTCCTGCCGAGGCGTGCAAACGCATCGTGAAGATGCCACACTGGCGGAATGAGAAAATATGGATTACGGTTTTGGGTATCCATACACTCAACATGCATGTGTTCACTTTTGTGTCAAAGAGGCACGGGCACTTAACTTGCTCGCCAAGCTTGTTTACAACCCGCAAATTAAATGGGTCATTACCTTGGACAACAATCAATTAAAACCATTTGCTTAAAAGATCGAGGCTTTGCATGGCTATTCAAACAACCACAATACAAGGGCAAGGTGGCTTTGAAGGTGTGCATCAACTAATTATCTATCAACAACAAGCACCTCAAAAAATCTAATAAGAATATCAAGCATATGCTGCGATTATACATGGGATTTATAACACAATGTGATATTAGTAGGCCTATACCATCAACACAACCACAAGAAAGGTCCAAGTGATTGTACTGGGAGAAACACACGCGTGCACACACACACACACACACACACACACACACACACACACACACACACACACACACACACACACACACACACACACACACACACACACACGCACGCACGCATGCACACACACACACACACACAAACGCATGCACACACACACACACACACACACACACACACACACACACACACACACACACACACACACACACACACACACACACACACACGCACACACGCACGCACACGCACGCACACACGCACGCACACACACACACACACACACTCGCACTAGTCTTGATGCTATCAGGATTTTGCAGTCGGAGTGCCTCCCAGCACATATGGAGGAGAAAATCACTTGGAAGAGCATGTCACCCAGACATGATAAATGGCTATGGGAACAGATCCAGTTTATGTTGTGTCTTGTACCATTATGGTTGGGAATTCGGTGCTCTGTGTTGTGTTGTGTTGTGTTGTGTTGTGTTGTGTTGTGTTGTGTTGTGTTGTGTTGTGTTGCGTTGCGTTGTGTTTTGTTGTGCTGTGTTGCGCTGAATTGCGTTGCATTGTGTTGTGTTGCGTTGCGTTGCGTTGCGTTGCGTTGCACTGTGTTGTGCTGTGCTGTGTTGTGCCAGGTCCTTTCAGTTCAGGTCATGTTACTGAATGTGAACTATTTGTTGTGGTTTACATGGTGGACTGTCGAGTTGTTGTGTTATGGTGTGTCTGCTGTGTCTAGCACTTTCAGTTCAGGTGTGACGTGTGAGGTTACTGAATGTGAAAAATGAAAAAAGGTCGCATCATGCATAGGATTCTTTATTGCACAGACGCCTATCAGTGGTCTGCCGTCGTGTGCGAGGCAAACTGTTGGGTGACGCCTGCTCCAACCTTTATGAGGTTACTGAATGTCCCAGTTGAACGTATGGAAGGCCTGGGAATTCCGAGCAGAGCAACTACAACACTGAGTGTGACGTTTTATTCACACACCACTCTTGCACCTGTTTTCTTTTTTCTTTTCTGTTTTTTTCTCTCTCGACAAAACACGTTTTACTTTCAAAGCAGCAGTAGCAGTAGTAGTAGTACTGAGATACAAGGAAATGAGCCAAAACTATTTTCACACTTCCCAGTCCCACAAAATTCCATTTCAGTTACCACAGCAAAGCTGTGTGCCTGCCTGGCTTCACAGCCCAACTGAAATTCCAATTTATTTTCTGATGTCCATGTTAGATCTGTTCATCCATCCATCCAGTGTATTTCCCTCCATCCAATCAAAGGGATGACACATTTTTGAAACATGGACAGACACTTGAGACAAACACTGAAATAACACTCAATGTACTGAAACAGCACTCACTGGAACCTACCAAACATACAAGGGGGAAAACCCTTGGTAAATAAATGAACAAATAATAATAACAACAAATGTTGACGATAATAACACCCATCAAACTGTGACAACCTCCAAACTCAATTACTCTGGATTGGACAGAAGGGGAGCATGGCAGAGGGAGAGGGGAAGAAGAGAGAGAGATAGAAACCCCCACCCACCCATCTGCAGATTTTTAGCTCCCATTGATTTTGCCATTTAGTGCTCTTGAGAAACACTGCGGCAATAAGCAGTCCAATCTAATTGTAACAGGAGAGGGGGATCATTGTGTTTCCTGGGAGTGAGACTAGGGAAGACAGCAGTCGCAGCAGCAGCAGACAGAGCCACTGGCAGCTTTGGCCAGGCCCGGGACAAAGTCATCCGAAAGGGCCCCAAACCCATGAGGATCCAATTCTGGGCCCCCTCTCTCCCTGGGCCCGGGACAAGCAAGATGTCTGCAGACAGGGCCACTGACAGCTTTGGCCAGGCCCGGGACAAAGTCATCCGAAAGGGTCCATCCCATGCAATGGACAATGTGGGGACCAAATTCTGTATCCCCACTCGCACCTGGGCCCGGGACAACTGATCCCTTTGTCCCTCCACCCCCTGTCGGCTTCAATGGCAGCAGCAGGAGTATAGCAGCAATCAAGGCCGCTGACAGCTTTGGCCGGGCCCAAGACAAACTCATCTGAAAGGGCCCCAAACAATGCAAACAATGTAATTGTGGGACCCCCTTCTCCCTGGGCCCTGAACCACCGACCCCTTTGTCTCCCCACCCCCTGGCCGCTTCCCTGGCAGCGGTAGCCAGACAGGGCACAGTATAGTAATCATAGCTTAGTTGAAGGTCATTTTTGTTTGCGCCGGCGACGTCTTAAAGGACTATGAACTGAATCATGTATTGATCCCGCCATTAAAATGGATTTTCTCCAAATATACCGGAGGCCCCCTCTCTGTCTTCTTACCTTGGCCTTGCCTTGTCTTGCCGCTCTTATGCATGCAGGACGGAGAGCTGGGTATGGCCTGTGGCTGCGGGATCGTCCTTAATAATAATTGTTCCACGTGATTAAAAAAACCCAAACCATTATCGGAAACCATTTTCTCCGTGGGACAAAAATATAAATATCCTAAAGACTGTCATTTTTTTTACACTGCTTACCCAGAAAAAAGACCCACCACCACCATCACACCAGTATTACCTCAGGAAGGTACACATCTTGATTGTTTACATGGCTTCCGGAAAAAATGGCAGGATTTCAAGGTGTAATGTGCAACACTCCTGTGATATTATTACGTACATGTATGTATTGTGCTTCCTTAAACGAATATTGTTCAGGGATGCAAAATGAATTTCAGTTAAAACTGACAATAACGTAATATATACACTTTATTACAGGCTCTAGGCCCAATAGGAGGACATACAACATATATGTACATAAAATAGTTAGTAAAAGAAGAAGAGAAGAAGAAAACAAACAAGCAATCATGCATAAGCATGTAAAAACAAAGGGTACTATTAGTCATGACAGTCTTAAAAGGCAAGTGCAAAGAAATCCCGCACACTGTCCATTCCACCAACCAACTTTAATAACTTCTCTGAAGAAGGTTGGATGACCGAAACGTTGTATTAAAGTTGGTTGATGGAATGGACAGTGTGCGGGATTTCTTTGCACTTGACTGACAACCCCGCTGGGATAACATCCTATGGACCTGCCCAAACTACAGAGGTGTGCAAAAGCGTCTCTGTTGAACAGTCTTCAAAGGCAGTCATACCAATGCTACCACATACAGTATATTCCATATACAGGTATATTCCACATATATTGATGTTCTACATATAAAGTGTCATTGTATTGTATTGTATCGTATCGTATCGTAGGTCTGCCTGTGGCTTATTTAGTGATCAATTTTGTGTGCAGTAGAATATACGTAGCGCCCCCCGGGATGACCTTGACTTTATGTGTCTGTGATCCAGCAGCTGGAGAGATCCATCCATACAACCGAGGGTGGATTACTGCACCGGCCTACCGGGCCCAGGCCCAGGGGCCCGAGTCAAGGGGGCCCTGAAGCACAAGCCTCTATATTTCCATTCTTGTATCGCGTTAAAATCACACTTTTAACAACTGCATTTTCTTTTCTTCTTTTTCCAGAGGAGACAACCTCCCCGAAACCCCAACAATATCAGGTCTCTAACATCTGGTTTAAAATCCTACATCATTTTGTAAACAAGCAGCACCCATGAAGGAAGGGGGGCCGTTCTTGTTGTCTGGACCAGGGGGCCCATGGAGTTATGATCCATCCCTGTGCACATCAACCAATATCTAGACCAGTGGTTCCCAACCTATGGGCCGCGACCCAACCTATGGGTCACCAAAGATCCACGGGGGCCGCGAAGCCCTCTTGATTTTAAGGGGTTTCATTTACCATATGTAGCCCATGTTGAATAAATGACAATTGCATAGAAGCAACATAATTTGAGTGCTACATTAAACATTTATTCTGTTTTTGAACAAAGACGAATTGAGGAACAAAATGATAACTAAAATGAGTTTTCGCAGGAAACAGAGCGTATCACGCAACTCCCTCTCAAGCGGGCGCTGGGTCATCAAATCTTACAATGGTAAAAATATGGGTCCCTAGAGAAAAAGGTTGGGAACCACTGATCTAGACTACAGCAGCAACGTCTCTTAAGGATTTCTATAGCGTAGTAATAAACAAGCACTCCATGCTTTTACTGTAACACAGAAAGTGAAAAGCCGTCAAGTCCATTTAGCACATTGGTATCGCATGTCACCAGGGTTACGGGGGGGTTAAACTGTGGTTAGCTTGTGAGCTTCTTGTGAGCTGGTGGTGAGCTCACGCTGCTCTACAACTGTGCGACGGGTGTCGATGACACACAGCAATCTTTAAAGGTTCAGAGGTCAAGCCCTTGGTGAATTGCTTTTAAATGAGAGGTGCTGACAGTTCAATAGTTATGAACTTACTCATAGAGGAGATAGCGTAGCTATGTGGGTCTCTGGTGTTGCTCCCTCTCCACATTGGGTTGGCCTTTCTCTTCATGAAAGCGCCATACATAAGCCAGGGGGTGACAATTCCCTCCATTAGGTGACACCGGTGGTGAATAGAATCTGATGGATTGACAATCAGGTCCCAAGGGGGGGTGAAAAGGGGGGAAAGGGGGGGTGAGATGGAAGATGGGAAGCCTTGTGTCTGCCATCCATCTGTTATCTATCACTGAGGTACAGATAGGCTGTGCTGTGCGTCTTTTGTGTTGCGATCCATTGCAGCAAAGCCAAAAAAATGAAGGATCTATCATCAGGGTCTCCATGCCAAGATGCTGTTATGACACGGGGGAAAGTAGATTTGTAACTAAGTAATTCGATTGGCCCATCCATCAAGATGGCGGCCGGCGGTGTGGTGGTGGGGTGTGATGGGGCAAAATTGAAATCTGACATTTAGAGATGTGGCTGCCTGGTGCCTTTGCTCTTGCTTTGATATAGACTGCACGGGTGCTGCTGGCAAATGGTTTGTTTCTTGCCTGTCCCTCAATGGCATCTTTGATAATGTTTAGGTTGAAACATGTGCACCCTTGACATTTCACTAAAAGGCCAGGTGTGCTGTTTATTTATATGTGCTTGCTTTGCGTCTCGAGTCCCCAAGGAGAAAGATGTCACTGCCGTCGCCTGTTTTGGTTCACCACCATTGGATGCTTTTGCAGTACACCTCAGTTGAAATGGGTGGTAAGTAACCAATGGTTCAAAGTTGTAAGTAAATATCCCACACACCACCCATTAGGCCTACTACTTGCAGTTAATTGCAAATGTAAATGACAGTGTGCTGGATATTTATTTGGACCTACTTCCTGCTAGGCCTGTTTTGGTGCCTATTTGACATTCCAATCAAAATGTTTTCATCCACATTTTCAAGGCAGACTTCAATAGGCCTGCCTCTGTTTGTACAACCCAGAGCAAGAGGAGAAATCGTATTGCTCTCTGACAGGTTTTAGACTAGATAAGATTAGAAGAAAAAAACAGATTAGATAAATTGTATTGGTTAAACAAAGTTTGTCTCAGCACTAAAAAGTTGAGATAGCCAAAGGTTTGGGGCATACATTGTGTAAAATGCCAAAACACAGCAGCACCTAAATGCTGCAATTCAGGAAAACAAACGCACGCTTGCTTTTCCGACTGGAATCCACTGTGTCACGTGACAAACCACAGCAGGACCACAACCAGGAAGTAGCTACAGGGGTTGCTCGCTGATGTTTTTTTTACGTCTAGATTCATTCAATGCATTTCTTCTTTCACGGGATCACGTATAACAAACATCTTGTTTCCAAAAGACCGTCACATGACGGGGGCTGGTCTAAATTCTAACAAGGAAGCTGCTCACGGTTGAGAACAGAGAAGTAGCAGCGAGCACATAAATTTGTCCACAAGTCAGTGGTCCACAAAGATGATTTATTTACTTGTATTGTTAGTATGCGTATCGGTGTGTCCAGTTCAGGCGTTGGACAATGGTCTCGCCCTGACGCCCACAATGGGATGGTTGCACTGGGAGAGATTCTTGTGCAACACTGACTGTGAAAATGATCCTGACAACTGCATAAGGTAAGGGCTAAAAAACGACATGGTTTGTCCTCAAATTGAACTTGAAATCTCACTGCTAATCTATGAGAAGAAGTGGAGGACCCGTGGTCACCATTCATTTGTAGCGTATTGAAGTCATGAAATCTGACCTGAAATGAGAATCTCACATGCTGTGTAGGCTATATGGCTGTAACACAATGCATTGCACGCGTTGCGTGAAAACGCTAAGCACGCAAGAGTTATGAATTAGGATTTTGGTATTGTCACACTCATTGCAGCAATCAGTAAATGAAAAGGTAGCGTGAGCCACAGCTCGTTAAGTCATATGACGATCTGACACACGCACCATGGTCATGTGTTAACCATCCTGGCTGCCAGCTGCACAAAAACACATTGGTGTAAATAAATGACAACATCGTGTTGTTGTCAGTCACACCACCTACTTTCACTGACCTTACAGGCTGTCAGGGAAGCCGACGGGTAAACTGGCCACCTGCCCCAGCCGCAAGAAGACGAGGAGGCCCAGAATTGGGTCTGCAATATTGTGTGTAAGCTGTAGAGGCGGCCTCTCAGATGACATTGTACTGGGCCCAGCCAAAACAGCTAGTGCCCCTGCTCACAGTGGAACTATACTGTCAGTCTGCTGGTGGACTGAATTTTGCCCTGTCTAATGTAAAACCAGTATGAAAGACCATGATTTTTCCCCCTGAAATTGCGTAACAAGAATGAGTTAATTGCACCATCTAACTCATACTGATAGAGGCTGTACTTCAAACAGATAGGTCTCCCTTGGCCTTGAGCTATGGATCAGCCCAAGATTTCCTCTTCAACAAAGTTTCTCTCTGCTCCAGTGATACCGGGTCCCCAGGGTTGAGCTCCCAAAGCCCCCCCTGATTCAAACGCTTCTCTGTAGCATTTGTAGGACAGAGAGAGACGGTTCTTTGTGTCTTATTTTCATCACAAATGGTGTTTTTAAAACGTGTGTGAGTCATGTTTCCTGTGAGAAAAGTATGTAGGTAAGCTAAATGGAGCATCGTTCATTCATTATTATTGTGTTGTTCATTTCACATCATCGTGACAGATGGTGAATTGGCCACTAAGCAAAATGTCAATGGAGACTGGAGAGAGCTATGAGCCAGACCTCTCTTTGTATGCTGACAGTGGTCTGCACTGGCACTTTCCCCATCTAGCTCAGTGGTTCTCAACCTTTTTTGAACAATCACCCTTGCTACAACATCACCACAAGCCTGCCAACATCCCCTATTACAAAATAAAACAGACAAATGCCCCCCATCTGCAAGTTACGCACCCCCTGTAGCTCAACCCTCCCCAAAGGCTGCCTAATGGCCCCTGGGGGGCTGTAGAGCCCCTGTTGAGAAACACTGATCTAGCTGAAAACCACCTCAAGCACCCAAATCCACCTATGGTTGTGGACGTCTTTATAATCTTGCCTGTTTAGTGCGCTTGTCCACTTCCAGTCATGTTTTCAAAGTGTAAGACTGAATGAGAGCATGGACAAACCTGCTCTCAGGACAGGAGTCTAAAAGATGAAAAATAAAGCTAATTGGCTGGCTATAGCCCATTGTCCCAGAAAGGTGCCTTTGCCACTTCCTTATTTATTGTTACGTAATGTAGTCATAACATGGCAGCTCTTCTTCTCAAAGCCATCACAGGTATCTTATGTTAAGTTGCCACTATTTTTTGAGAGAGAGAGAGAGAGAGAGAGAGAGAGAGAGAGAGAGAAAGAGAGAAAGAGAGAAAGAGAGAGAGAGAGAGAGAAAGAGAGAAAGAGAGAAAGAGAGAGAGAGAGAGAGATGGGGTAGGGTTGGGAGAGGCATAATGAACTGGGCCGGACTCGAACCTGGGTCCCCCTATATGGTATACTATAGTAATAGGTGCTATACACGGAGATTAACTGTTTTGTTTCACCCAACCTGTGGCAAGATGGATTCATTCCATTGGTTACAATCTAGTGCCACACATTCCAAAGGGCCTTGTTTTACCAGTCCAATTCAACCAGGTAGACCATATAGGCCAGTCACCTGGCTGAACTGGAGCAGGCAAATCCAGATAATTTGGAATATATGACACTGGATTGTAAACTTGTAAACTTGCCTATTACTGTTTACCAGGGGAGCAACAGCACATAAAGATGGCGGGTTGGGAGCTCAAACGGCATCCTCCGTGAACTGCTTTTACACCCAACCCAACTTGTGTGTTGTGGCAGGTTGGGAGTCGAACCGGCGGCAACCTTTGGGCTACAACCGGTAGCTTTGGGCTAAACGTGCCCTTACCCATACTAAACCGCTTACCCATGAACTGTTTCATTTCACCATAACTTGTGTGTTGTTGCTGCCACCAGGGAGAAGCTCTACATGCAGATGGCAGATGCGATGGTGGCGGAGGGCTGGCTGGAGGCCGGCTACGAGTACGTGTGCATAGACGACTGCTGGCCCCACCACCAGCGCGACGCCCAGGGACGCCTGCAGGCCGACCCCAAGAGGTTCCCCAGCGGCATCAAGAAGCTGGCCGACTACGTGAGTAAGATGTCAGGATAACTATTGCATTATATTAAATAATAAAACCCAACTTAGAAACAGATTCACACAGGAAACATTCAGTACATTTTAGAGCCTACAAACTACTCCGACAGCTCAAAGGGGGAAGACATCCAGTACATTCAGCCTACATGTGGAATGTCTGCCCAAAGCAATGGAGTGAGTCTGTTGGTTTTTATTGGTTCAGACATGCAAACAATACGTTAACTTTTTCCCAGTTTCACAAGGTTTCCTATTTCACCAGATTTGTACGAACAGCTACATATTATTCTGTTTGTCAAATAAAGATAACCTGCAATTTCAGGATAAGCTTCTTCTTGACCCTTTCAAGAAGAGTCAAGTCAAGTCAAGTAGGTTTTATTGTCAATTTCTTTACATGCACTGGTCATACAAAGAATTTGAATTTCTTGCAAAATCTAGCAAAATCTTCCTTTTCAAGGCACGGCCTTAACTGGGAAGTGCTGGGGGAAACCCACGACTGTAATAGCTTGGTGGCTGAGCTAGGGTTGGTAGCTCATATCGACATGACAGCCAGCCCCTTGTTCCTCTCTCTATACTACTGGCTGACTCTCGATTGCCTCACAGCTTGTGGTTCAGCTATTGCTGCTGTCATTTGAAAGTGCTGCTGCTGCTTAGTTGATGAGGTTGTCAGTACACTGTCAGTCCAGCAAATGGCTCCTGCTGTTAAATTTTAAGTTAAAATATGATCCTACGATGTGTTTAACAGATTAGACACATGATTCATCACTGAGAATTTACGTGGTTGATATTTTTCTTTCTGTGCCGGTGCGTTACACAATACTGCCCTCTTGAGGTGATGTATAGTCCTTACACCCTGAAAACCTCACAAAATGACATTGACGGAAGCTTGTTTCTTTATCAGATCCATTCCAAGGGATTGAAGTTCGGAATCTATGGAGACGTGGGTTCCATGACGTGTGCTGGCTATCCTGGTAGTCTGGGCTTCTATGAACAAGACGCCAAAACCTTCGCAGAATGGGGTGTGGATTTGTTGAAGTTTGACGGCTGCTATATGAACGACATGGATATGCTTGAAGCAGGTATATGGAACATGATAGGGTTTTATGTGCATTGTATTGCGTAATGTAATGTAATGTAATGCACTGTATTGTATTTTAGTCCAGCTTGCTGTAGGTCCAAACTTCATTCAAGTGACTTTTTTTATGATAACTGACATTTGTCACCCCGGTAACATTTTGAGGACCTTTGTGTGAACTGTTACTTTGTCTTAGATGGATTCAATGTTTTTTCTTCTTCTCTTTTCATCTATTCTTCCCTTTTTATTCACCTTTTCATACCTATTTCACATCTGCTCGCCCTCTTCCATTTTTTGGGGCAACTTGCTCACTATACCATCTCTTTGCATGTTTTAGGTTATAAGAACATGTCCAAGGCTTTGAACCAAACGGGGAGGAGCATTTTGTACTCTTGTGAGTGGCCATTGTATGAGTGGCCACATCGTCAGGTAAGCAGTTGTTTGGAGGGCCAAAGCGACATGGTATTTCATACGAGGTCATTTATTAGTACTTACTGTAGTTACAGTGATTTAATAGGGCATGTTTTCTGTTTTCAGCCAAACTACACAGCCATAAGGCAAACCTGCAACCACTGGAGGAATTATAATGACGTGTACGACTCCTGGAGCAGCATCCAGAGCATCGTAGACTGGACCGCCACTCACCAGAAGATACTGGTCCCGGTCGCAGGCCCAGGAGGGTGGAATGACCCAGACATGGTAAGAAATTACAGTGTAATTTCTCTGTGTGCACTTCAGTGCATTTTTTTTTACATTGTTGTTTATCTATCTGTTAAGTACTTTAAGCTACATGTCTTGTATGAAACTGTGCTATACAAATACAGTTGCTATTATTCAGTGGAATTGTTTTCTTGGTGGAAAATGGCAGAGTTCTTCTTTACTTAGTGTCAAATTAATTGTCAATTAATTGTATTTTACTACTACACCAATACATGGGTTTCGCGTTTGTAAACAATCCCTGGCTGCGTGACACTGGCTGCGCACTGCTCAACCTCTGATTGTTGGAAACTGCTGTCAGTCAAAAAAAATAGCTCACGTGGTTGGCTGGCAATCAGACATCCGTCAGTGCACGCACCCACACAAACACAAATTTGTCATTTAATAAAATAATATGTGACTATCTGTTCTTATCTTTGCAGCTGGTCCTTGGGAACTTCGGCCTGACCCACGACCAGCAGCAGTCTCAGATGGCCCTGTGGGCGATCATGGCCGCCCCGCTGCTCATGTCCAATGACCTGCGGGACATGTGCCCCAAGTCCAAGGCCCTGCTGCAGAACCGCAGGATCATCGCCATCAGCCAGGACCCGCTGGGACAGCAGGGCTACCAGGTTGGAAAGGTAAGCAGTAGCCATGTAGTAGTTAAGAGAGGTGGTGTTACTTTGGATCAAAGGGTAGCAGGTTCGAATCCCTTCCTTAGCAGTTGGAATAATGTTTACATGTTAAATATTACGCTTTTTATGCGATGTCCCTAGTAGACCTATGTCCATGGTGCATGGGGCAGTGAGAATTTTAAGAAGGAATTTTAAGAATTTTGTCTGAAAATTGACTGACTGATGTACAGTCCAATGCTACAGCTGTCACTAACTAAATGAGGGCATTCTGAATCAATGAAGCACCGCAAATGTGCAGTAATTGGGTTTTCAATTAGGCTATCAGCACCAATTGTGTTCAGTCATAGTGTCATGTGCAGTAATTTCAGTCTCAAGATGCCCATCAGTAGTTATTCCCGTTTGAAAATAGTTGTGAATAGTATTTCAAAATAGCCTGGTGAACGAGCGCCACCCGCTGGACGCCAAAGTTTTTCAGCTAGCGTACTCCGGTCTCACATTTAGACTGGTTTATCAGGCTAATTTCAAAAGACTTTCCTTCAAAAATTGATGCACAAGAGCACACAGTTCATTAAACCATTTGCAAGAAAGGGAGTAATGGAGTTGGAGCAAACATTGAATAGAACTTCTTTTCTTTTCTTTTTTCCCCAGATAAAACCATTTGAATATATAATGACACCAGCCTGCCACGCTCAGAAAATGTACCTTCAATTTGCATAGCACTGTGCATTACTGTGAGCCAAGGCAATTTGGTTCAACCATTGTGAGTGTACTGTATAATCAATGGGTTCAACGTGTCCACTGCTACTGTGCTGTTGATGAATGACAGTAAAGAAAGTCAAATTAATATGGCCTTTGTCATGGCTCAAACGGTGCGGTGTATATTAGTTATCTTTCAAAGTCTACTACTGTAGTAACCATGTGTCCCCATCTTGTTTTGGTAGGCGTTTGGCTTTGACCTGTGGGAGAGGCCGCTGTCCGGTCCGTCCTTGGCCGTGGCTGTTGTCAACCGGCAGGAGTTGGGCGGCCCGAGGGCGTTCCCCTTGGCCATAGCGACTCTGCCCAGCTGGCAGGTGTGTGACCCCAAGTGCAACGTCACCCAGATCCTGCCCACATACCAGGAGCTGGGGGTGCTCGCTCTCGACGGCAAGCTGGTGTTCAAGATTAACCCCTCGGGCACCGCTCTGGCAACCCTCACTCGCATCAAGTGAACTTGGAAGGGAGACGTGGGATCATGCGTAAGGGCGTGAAGACACAAAAGCACTTTATAATGGAGATTTTAATCTGCGTTTATGAGGGACTGATTCTATTGCACTGCTACCTTGCTTCACCCAATGAGCACATTATGATGAATATGCCAATAGATGTGTGAGGATTTTCTTGAATGTGTTTTTTAAGTCTATCAAAGACGAGCAAAAGTACATGGTGAAAGAGTTTCTGAATCTCACAAGTCAGCTTTTCACAGTATTCAATTCTGATGGAAAAAAAAACTTTTCTCCTGGTTGGTTGTGACTTGACATTCAATAACCAATTTTTGCCGCATCACTGTAGAAAATTCTTGGTTAAAACGGAAATTCATGTCACACTGAATGCAGCCATTTTAGCAGTTGGCTGAATTTCATTGTGTGTAGCGACACTGGGTTTTTAGACTTGACAAAGGGAGTTACTTTTTGTGACAATTGTTTTATTTCAGGTTTAAATGAAGGGAAAATGATTTAAGTTTAAATTATGCCATTGCTGGTCCATTTTTGTACTGATGTGATCTGCGGAATAAAATTCTGAATTTTAACCTGGAGTGATCAGTTTTCCTCAATGTTACCACACTCCTTGAGTCGCTGGAAATTCAGGTGATTTGCTGTCCTGGAAAATTCCAGCAATACCATTTGGCAAATCTTTCCAAATCTAGGATAAGTGCAAGGGTTCCTTCCATTATCCCGACTCTCACCCTCCCTCGTGTTTTGTGGCCGCCTGATACAAGAGGTCATTGACAAGTTTAATTTAATGTGTGCATTCCAGTATGCACACTACCAACCTCCATTTGCGATTGTGGCCACGTCGCCCCGCCCCGCCCCTTGGACCACAACTTTTGGGGGACTGTTTCATTCACCATCCCAATTGCAAATGAGAAAATGACAAGAATTGTGCTTTCACAAGATATTGAATTCATTTTCTCAGGTCGTCACAAGCAGGCAAGGGACGACAGAAGTCAGCATATTAGCATCCACAAAATATCAAAGCGCAATTCAAAAGGTTTCTCATTTGCAATCAGGATGTTGAATGGGGACAAGTCCCCCAAACATTCTTGTGGCTAGGCTGACAGCAGGGGAACAGCATGGAGTTGGGGTGTCGTGACACACAAGGCCATATGCACAGGTGGACAGGAGTAGGGATCATTGAAAGAACCCCAATTCGTTCTTCTCCTGCCTGCTCCTGTGGCCTCAGGCACGTGGACAAGAGGCTTGACATCAATAATGCAATGTCTGATTACTTACTGAAGCAATTCTGGGAAATTACATTTGTTTTGACTATGGTTAGCTGCAGCTCCCTAGGACCCAGGTATGCACTTGGACACATCCCAGAACAGCACAATGCAAACAACCTTCATGCGAGATGTAAGATCAGTGAAGTACAATTTTGTGTCTAAGAACTCCAAGTAAAGCCGTTCTGCGAAGTTCTCATCTATGCATTTCATTAGTGTTGACATGGTCCACACATTTTCGTTTGTATGAAATGGAGAACGTCTGGTAGATGTAAATTACCCTCAGACACTTGTCTTAATCAAAGCCAAATTAAAAAGCCATTAAATGAATCAGGAAGGCTTTAAGTGATACTGTCCCATTTTTGGAAATAAGCTTATTTTACACCTTCCCTTTAGTTAAATAATAGGGTTTTACCGTTCTCCTGTACTTTCAACCGTTTTCTAGTTATGACAGTGCAAATTTTATCTCCAAGCTAACAGTTCACATTGAGTCCTATGAGACCAGTTAGCCGCGAGCTGGTCTCATAGGTGTCAATGTTAACTGCTAGCATGGAGGTAAAATTTGCACTGCCATACCCCGAGAACTGTTGAAAGTACAGGAGAACGGTGAAACCCTATTTTTTAACTCAAGGGGAGGTGTAAAATAACCTTATTTCCAAAACTGGGACAGTATCACTTTAAAGGACCAATTCAGTCAATTTCAATATGCTGTTGCATTGCTCACGCTACCCTTGACTTGTCAGTACCCGGTGATGCTAAATTTTTCGGCTCAGCCCTTTCCGAGATAAGCGCCATTTTAATGGGGGCAGTGTTTGTTTAAAAAAAATGTATTAACATAAGCCTACTCCAAATATTTTCCCAAAAGGTACTGCTGTTTGCTAGTTTTATAACCTTTTGGATGTTTTTGGGAATAAATTTACAATGACCAGGATCTCGGAAAAGGCTGAAGAAGAGAAAAAACAAAAACATAAAAACCCTCAGGTACTGACAAGTCTAGGGTAGTGTGAGCATTACAACTGCATGTTGAAATTGACTAACGGTCCTTTAAGTGACTTCCATGTACAACTGGTTGATGTGATTCCCAGTCATAAAAAAGGTTATGTAAAGATCCTGTATTTTTGTAGTGTGAACCCACGGAAGAGACAACACACAGATAACTCATTTTCAGCACTTTATTGAAAACCGAAAGACCAGCCAGTGGAGGACCTCGCTTAGAACTGGATGACCTGGCCCTGTAACACACAAACACAGGAAGAAACAAGTCAGTCATCTGCTCAGTACAGCTTTGGATAACAATACACACAATTTTTGGAAAAATACTACACCACATTAATTAAGTACTTTTAAGTCACAGCATAAACATTTAAGATTGACAATTTGTGATCAGAAACTGTGGCAATGTCGTGCTGGTTAAGAACAGACAAGTAACAGGTCAGCATTATGCTTTTTGGAAACATGAAGTTGGTCAATTCCTTTGTTTATTCCCTTCAAGAGAACTCTATACCATCTACACTTCTGAGCAGCATAAACAGCACAGGCAAACGGCTTCAAGTGAAGCCTTGAGTTTCCAATACCTTTTACCCTGGTCATCCATTCCCAACAGATTCAGGCACCCAAAAATAAGGGTTCCACACAGACAACCATGAACAGTGCAGACAGCAAGAAGGAATTCTAGGCAAGGAATAAGTACACACTTCAAACTTGTGACTGCAAATGTTTGAGTTATGCCCAAACAATGCCCCATTACATGTGGTCAGGCATACACCTTTATTTAGGCAAAAATGTGCTTCCAAACAAAAATGTTGCACTTACGAGGGAACATAAGAACTCAACCCATTTGTTGATTTACTTATCAGAAGCCAGCCTACAACAATTCATTTGAACAATAAGGCATACATCCAGAACTATCAGGACTTTGACACATCTAACTTGCACTAAGGTCAAAGCCACCGGACTGGCAAGACATGTGCATTAGTATACAGGCAAATCGACCCATACCATAAATCAACATTTTGCACATCAACTACAGCTTGTTTTTTGGAACAAACAACGCACTTTGCCTGCCACAGCTTCTGAAAAATAATGTAAAATTAAGTGCTTGACATTTTATGGTTCTTCACTTTGTAATGAACACATGCTGTATTACTGTATGCCTGAAGTTTGAGATTTCTTCTATATGGCTGAAGGACTTAATATTCAGAACACATGGTCAAGTCTGAAATCAGGCACTGAGTAAGAGTACCATCTGCCCTACTGTAGACTTGTGAACTAGGACATGCATGATGGAACTTCCAAATCTAACCAGTTTCACCAAAAGGAAACACAACAGCACCGCAACTCCTACCTACAGCAAGAAAGACAATTCTACTCCATACAAGACAGACACAAACCTTTCAGGTCTGAGTTAATGACACACTGCACACAGCCTTTTCAAAGCATCCACTCAAAGTCTTGGGAATACTGAAGCTGAAATGATTCACTTCTGAACAGCTCAACACCAGGAAATGGCCAGGAGAGTCCAAAATACAACTCCAACACCTAAACAAGTCCTGATACCAAGTAGTGTCACTAACCATTTTAACAACCCAAACCCATCAGGTAGCTCCAGATTATTAGAACTATATCCACGGTAATAGCATTTGATCAAACCTGAGGTGGGTCAACTGCAACCCATTTTTCAAATCACAATGACAACCTGCACACATCACACACACAGGCCAGGCCACAACACACAAGTTAGATCACTTGTCTGCAGTATACAGAGTCAAATGTTTACCTTTCTCTTCTTGTCTCCACCCAACTCGAAGTGCTTGCATCTCTTGATGGCCAGCATTCTCTTGGATCTGCAGTTAGGCTCAACACACTCGAGCCTCAGCACGATCTTCTTTGTAGTCTTAGCCTATTCATTGTAGATTATGAAACGTGATCATTAAAGCAAACGGGTCATTCCATTTCAAAAACAGACATAGCCCATTAAGATGCAATGCAACCTCATTGGAATTAAAAACACACGCCATGCTTGACAGTCATGAGGGAACTTTAGGTTGTCATATTTCGTACTCGAGACTTACCTTTTTCCTGAAAATAGGCTTGGTCTGGCCACCATATCCGGACTGCTTACGGTCGTATCTCCTCTTACCTGTGAATAGTCAAAATGTTAATTTGGGGCTCCAATACATTATACCGATACTTTGTTGCAGCAAAGCATGTTGCTGGCTGGGTCAACAGACATGCTTCGATGCTTGTTGGCCCACAGGTCACCGGGTAGCCTACGCACTGCTAACCATTATGGAGAAGCTTGGCAGTGACAACACTACTCACCCTGGGCGTACAGAGAGTCCTTGCCCTTCTTGTACTGGGTAACTTTGTGAGGTTGGTGCTTCTTGCACTTTTTGCAGTACGTCCTGCGGGTCTTCGGGACGTTCACCTATGAATGCAACGACAGGCAGCGGGGTTAGCGATGTTAGCCTGGGCGCTAGCCGTAGACAGATAGCCCACTTGTTGTACATCATTGTGTTTTGAGCTTATGCTTATGACTTTAAAAAGATGAATGGTGCGTCTCTCAGAATAAATCTTAGTAATAGTGTTAACACGGTGTATAGTGAGAGTAACTTCTCATTTTGAGAAAAGCCTAGCCACATAGGCATGATGTAGCCAGCAGAGCTCGGCTGTCGAGCAATAGATGATACTAGCCAAACATGTCACTGCTTTTTCTACCAATATCCACCAAACGTGGGTTATAATAATATAGTCATTGCATTGCATAGTGTCTTGTGACTTGAAATATTACACATTATAGCAAAATAAGTGTGTTAAACGAATGGATTACTTTAGATTTAGTAAACCAGTGGTCTCAGAAATTTAGGCTCACCATGTTTGCGGACCCGATGCTGCAAGGAAGAGGAAGACGGACCCGGAAGAGTTTCCTAATAAAGGATTCTCAGGCTGGTCACAAGCAATCTGTTGATGTTGCCCTCTAGTGGTCTGGTGTAGAACCTATCTTATCACCTCTGCAGCCCACCGTTCATAATGCTTTGATGAAAATGCAAAATGCATAGGCTTTCCTCAGTTAAATTGGGTAAGTAAGTACATTACCCAGCTAGAATATAGACCTAACAGTAAGAATATTATTTGCAAAGGAGTTCTAAGGTAAATTCCTCTAAAAGTAGAATAAAGGTAATGATTTAATTTGGAAGAGGCTGCTATGAATTTAACTAGGCCTATCTGTGTTAAATTGGGGAAGTCACCATAGGACGACATTAAAAAAGAATGTGGATTAGACATGACCATTGCCAGTGGAAGTATAGTCGAATGACATGCACAGGCAAATAAATTCATAGGCCTATATCCGAAACCTGCATCAGATGTGGTGGTCAGGTACACAGAGGTTCAGATACACTTGCCGTTAATGTTTAATCTCCTGTGTGCCTAAATTCACATTAAGCCCATATGAAAATGAGCAGAAAGAGCAGGAAGCAAAAGGGGAACTAAGCGGAGTCAAATCCTCTCAAAGGGTGGGGTTTATTTCTCTGCCGTGTGTCACAGCCAAGTTACAGTGCCGTTCTCTCACAGCCTCTTTCAGCTTGTACATCCACATCACCTCTCTACAAACAGGCATCACCATTGCATTTAGCTGGCAGAGACGTGCTTCGGGGCGGAGAGAGAGCAAAGGTAAGAGCCACATTTTTGTTTTGTGTTCTTCTGCTGTGAGGGTCCCTCTGCTGGGGTTCTGTGATAGGGCCAAATGTACACACATGATCTTTTTCTGCCACCACAACACAAGCGACAAGGAACCCCAGCAAGTAAATAGATAACCTTGCATGGGTGTCACACTGCATATATACACATAGCTCTTGCGAATGACTTTCAAACTGTGCCTTGGTAGCATGTTGCATGTTTTGTTGAAAATATGTGCACTCTTTCTCACCAAAATACACAAGATGCCTCAAAGGAAGTGTGGTCAACCTAGACTGGGTTTCTATATTTGAGGTGAAGTTGAGGCTCTGTGAGGGTCTGCTGTCATGTTGCCTGTTCTCTCTCACACCTGCTCTGTGACAACAGGGCTGTTTCAGCTGAGCTCACAGAAGAGGATAGGACTTGTCAGAGACACATTGCTACAGTCTCTTTTGGTTCCTCTCAGCTTTTTTTTTTTTTCAACCATGTGATTAGCATCTGTGACACTTCCACAGTTGTCCGCTAACTAACTGTCACTGGAGTTTGTTTGCATATTCAGTGCTGATGGAGGTGGCGGTCCATGCAAAGTGTATTAATGAGCTGAAAAAAATGTGTATTCGCATGCAAAGTATTTCCTCTAATGATGACACGAGAGTGAAGTAGGCTATATGCATATTGTCCACTGTTTGTCCATTGTGCAACATTTCAGAAGCGAGGCACTGAACGAGCTGCATCGGGGAATCAGTGAACAACAAGATGCACACCCAGATGCCTTCACAGTGGTCATGGGAGATTTCAACCACGGAAATCTCAAAACAGTTCTTCCAAAATTTCACCAACATGTTAACTTTCCAACAAGAGGACAAAACACCCTGGACTTTGTTTATACCCCAAAACAAGGAGCATACAAGGCAAAGCCCATCCCCCACATCGGCCTATCAGACCACCTAACGATTCTGCTACTGCCAGCCTACAGACAAAAGGTAAAACTCACCAAACCAGCTCTGAAGGAGGTGAGAAAATGGCCAGAGGGATCCGTATCACGACTACAAGACTGCTTTGAAACCACAGATTGGGACATGTTCAAAACAGCTGCCACCCCACAGCAACCACATTGACAATTGAGGAGTACACAGACCACTGTGACCTCCTACATCACAAAATGCATTGATGATGTTACAGAAATAAAACGCATCACCACCAGAGCCAACCAGAAGCCATGGTTCACAGGAGACGTTCACAGACTGCTGAGGGCCAGAGACAAAGCCTTCAGAGCAGGAGACGTAGCTGGCCTAAAAGCAGCAAGGGCAAACCTGTCCCAGGGCATCAGGAAAGCAAAAAAGGACTACTCACACAAAATAACAACACACTTCAAGGACAGCAGAGACGCACAGAGTCTGTGGCAGGGCATTCAGGCCATCAAGGACTACAAGCCTGCGCCACAGAGCTGTGAGAACAACACCTCTCTGCTCAACGACCTAAACAGTTTTTTTTTCCGTTTTGAAGCACAAAATCACCTCCCCCTCATGACCAACCCCTGTACCTGTCCTCTGCCAGCGTGAAGAGGACACTGGCCACCATCAACCCACGCAAAGCAGCTGGCCCAGACAACATACCTGGCCGAGTGTTGAAGGATTGTGCAGAAGAGCTGAAGGATGTCTTCACAGACATCTTTAACATCTCTCTGGAGCAAGCAGTCATCCCATCACTTTTCAAAGCTGCTACCATCATACCCGTGCCGAAGAAATCATCACCATCATGCTTCAATGACTACCGTCCTGTAGCACTGACGCCCATAATCATGAAGTGCTTCGAACGGCTAGTCCTGTCACACATCAAAGCCACCCTACCCCCCTCACCCTGGACCCCTACCAGTTCGCATACCGAGCCAAGCGATCCACGGAGGATGCAATCTGCTCTGCCCTCCATCCAGCCCTCACCCACTTGGACAATAAAGACTCATATGTGAGAATGCTGTTCATTGACTTCAGCTCAGCATTCAATACCATAATACCACAACAACTCATCAGAAAACTGGACAAACTAGGTTTCAGCACCTCCCCTCTGCAACTGGCTGCTGACTTCCTGTTGCAGAGACCCACAAGCAGTACGGGTAGGGAATAACACCTCAAGCACCCTGACCCTGAGCACGGGGGCTCCGCAAGGTTGTGTTCTCAGCCCCCTGCTGTTCACGCTGCTGACACATGACTGCACAACGACCCACAGCACTAACCATCTAGTGAAGTTTGCGGATGATACAACACTGGTGGGCCTCATCACTAAGGGCGATGAGACCCACTACAGAGAAGAAGTAGACCTGCTGGCCAGATGGTGCAAAGACAACAACCTCCTGGTGAATGTCAACAATGTCAACTTTCAGAGGGTCCAAAAACAACTGCCACCACTGACCATCGACGGTGATGCTGTGGAGAGAGTGAGCAGCACCAAGTTCCTTGGAGTGCACATCAGCGACGACCTCTCTTGGACCACCAACACTACATCACTGGCGAAGAAGGCCCATCAGCGTCTCTACTTCTTGCGCAAACTAAAGAAGGCAAGTGCTACACCCTCCATCATGACAACATTCTACAGAGGAAACATAGAGAGCGTCGTGTCCAGCTGCATCACAGTGTGGGGAGGAAGCTGCACGGAGAAAAACAGGAAGACACTCCAGCGTGTTGTGAACACAGCGAAGAAGATCATTGGAGTACGACTCCCCTCCCTGCAGGGGACATTTACACGCACGCCTCACCCGAAAAGCACTGGATGATCATCAAAGACACAAGCCACCCTGCACACAAACTGTTCAGCCTCCTGCCCTCTGGAAAGAGGTACAGGCGCCTCCGTTCCCGTACCACCAGGCTTGCAAGCAGCACGATGCATCAAGCAATCAAGATACTGAACACTCAACCCACTCTCCCTTCACTGTCAGCCTCTAGCCAGCCAGGCCACTGACAACGCTCCCCCCTCATCCCCACCACCATATCTGCGATGAAACATTCCACCTGCACTACTACATCTGTGACTGAACTTTCAGCCTGCACTAACTCAAAACATACACATGCACCACACACACACACACACACACACACACACACACACACACACACACAAGCACACTGCACTTTCTGCACTAAATTCAAACATACACACACTGACACACAAAAAAAAAATAAAAAAAAAATCATACTCACACACATACACACACACACACACACACAAACACACACACACAACTTACACTGGTACACACACACAGACGCACACCGCACTTTCTACCTGCACTAAAACACACACACACACACACACACACACACACACACACACACACACACACACACACACACGCACACACGCACACAAAACACATACAAACACACACACACACATACTGCTGCTGGTGTATTTAATAAAAACCTTTTTTTAATTATTTATTTCTTCAAATGCTACTATTACTATGTCAGAACGCTATAAAGGACTTTTAGAAAAAAGAACAACAAAATACCTCCTCTTAATGTATGTTCTCTACAAGTCTTCTGTTGTCCAGTCTTGCACTTTAAATGTCTGTATGAGCAATGTCTACGTCCATACTGTCTATGTCCATGTATGAGTACTGTCTATGTCTATACTGTCTATGTCCTTACCTAGATTAGTCTATGTCTGCATGGGAGAGCAAGAAACGCAATTTCAAATTCTTTGTATGACCAGTGCATGTAAAGAAATTGACAATAAACTTGACTTGACTTGACTTGACTTGATTTCAGTATGCGTTTAAATTTGAAATGTGTGCAACTACGTATTGTCAGTGAAGACAGGTGACGTTTTAATAGAAAAGCAACAAACAAAACTGTATAGAAATATGCATGGTAGGAGAGTCAACTGATCATGCAGCATTGAAAAAAAGCAAAAGCAAAACAAACAAAAATCTGTATAAAAATATGTATGGCAGGAGAATCAACAAATCATGCAGCGTTAGTCAAATGCATGGCCATGCATATCAGGTGCATGTCAACTCATGTGCATGACAAGGCAAATGAGCTCCTCAGTTCAGTCCAGTCCAGCTATGGATTTGATTGGATGAGACTACTCGACCATGCATGGCTGCAGAGAGAGAGAGAGAGAGAGAGAGAGAGAGAGAGAGAGAGAGAGAGAGAGAGAGAGAGAGAGAGAGCGTTGTGCACGAGTTTCGGGCGAGATAACAGAAAGGCTATTTGGCAACCAAACCAGGAACATCCTCATTCTTTGGCCGGATTACTGGTAACTGTACACTAAGCTGACATGTAGGCCTACTGTAGGCCAGAGGTGGAACGTAACCAAGTATTTTTTTTATTTTACTTCGTTACTGTACTTAAGTATTTTTTTCTGGAATTTGTACTTACTTGAGTAAAAATAAAAATGCAGACTTTTAATTTTACTCAATTACATTTTTTGACAATTATATGTACTTTCTACTCCTTACATTTCTAGAAGAGGACTTTGTTACTAGTTACATTTATCCTAGGTTTTCCTGTTGTGTTTCGTGGACCGTTGCAGAAACTTTTTCCTATTGGATCAAGTTGGCAGACATGGAGAAAGACAGCCATTGTGCAAGTAGGCCTACTTGTACTTTTGTACTCAAAAAGTACATTTAAATGTTAGGACTTCTACTTCTACTTTCACTTGAGTAATTCTTTCGCAGGGTACTTCTACTTTTACTTAAGTACACAACGTCAGTACTTCTTCCACCTCTGCTGTAGGCCTACGTGAGTCTTCTATTCAAGAGGCAACTAACTAAATATCCTTTCTGGGTTGCATTTCTTGATAGGGTAGTTGTTAGCCAGTTAGCAACTTGGGTAGTTGCCAATGGGAAATTGCATTGTAAACAACAAAGGTGGGGGGGGGGCATTTTACAAGAAGCTGTGAAAAACATTGCTGACTCAAGCACAGCGCTTCAGAGAAGCACTTTTATCACTATTGCAGCCTCCAGTACAGCAGCCATGTTGAATGTCTTTCTTTCCAGCTGCCTGTGTGTGTGTGTGTGTGTGTGTGTGTGTGTGTGTGTGTGTGTGTGTGTGTGTGTGTGTGTGTGTGTGTGTGTGTGTGTGTGTGTGTGTGTGTGCATGGCGCTGGCAGCTTTGGCTGGGCCCAGGACAAAGTCATCTGAAAAGGCCCCCCACCCAATACATTCAATGTAATGAGGGCCCAATTATGGGCCCCACATTCCCCTGGGCCTGGGACAACTGACCCCTTTGTCCACCCTTGTCGGCTTCCCCATGTGTGTGTGTGTGTGTGTGTGTGTGTGTGTGTGTGTGTGTGTGTGTGTGTGTGTGTGTGTGTGTGTGTGTGTGTTTGTGTGTGTGTGTGTGTGTGTAGTGTATACACAATGTGGCGAGTATTCACTTCTGGTCAGATAAGCATGTGGCCAAGTCTATCTTGCACACAGCTCCGCGTCCCATAAAGCACCAGCATCATCAGCACCATACACACAGCGCACTTATCAGTCAGGAAGCCGTCTGTGGCCCAAGCTTGCTATTACTCAATATAGGCTACGCCAGTGGTTCTCAACCTTTTTTTTTAATACACGTATATTTTTTAGGGCTTTTTTGCCTTTATTTCTGACAGGACAGTGGAGGAGAGACAGGAAATGAGTGGGGAGAGAGAGACAGGGAAGGATCGGCAAATGACCCGGGCCGGAATCGAACCCGCATCACTGTAGTAATCCAGTGCCTACCGTTAGGCCACGGCAGGGCCTCTCTACCTTTTTTGTACAAATGCCACCTTGTCCTCATCATAAGCCTACCAACGCCCCCTTAGTATTACTATTAAAAAATAAACTATGTCCACCAATGGCAACTGAGCACGCCCCCTCTCAGCTGTATCTTTCTCAATGCCCCCCAAGGGCTCCCTAACATCCCCCGGGAGGGCTTAGAGCCCCTGTTGGGAAACTGTAGCCTACACCAACAGAAACTCAAGGCCATGACTGAAAATGGAGACTCAATTGAAGATGGGTTGTGGTGCATTTCAAATGGATATTCAAAACACAAGTTTTTGAGATGTTTACTTTTCCTTCTCTTTGAATCTAGCTGCTGTTGCCTGGAGATGATGACATCTAAGTTTTCATACCGGTATTTAGGCTTTTTTCACATTTGGAAGGTGTTGCAAGGGGCGAAAGAGGGATAGTGTGTTGCTGTACTCCGCCCTACAAAGACATAGTGCACTAACTATATATTTTGTCAGAATTGAGTTTAGACTACAATTATCTTCATTACACCTCCTTTATTTTGTGACAAAGTTGTATGGCCCAAATGTGTCCCATTTGAGAGATATTGCTATGTCAAATTTGCAGTAACGACAATATTATTACATTACATTATATTGCACTTAGCTGACGCTTTCATTTATTCAAAGCGACTTACAGTTATTATTTTTCAGGGTATTGGTTACAGTCCCTGGAGCAATGTGGGGTTAGGTGCCTTGCTCAAGGGCACTTCAGCCATGGATGGAGATGTAGGGAGAGGTCAGGGGGTATTCAAACCTGCAACCCCTAGATTGAAAGACCAACTCTCTAACCACTAGGCCATGGCTGCCCCATAGTTACTATATTGATTACTATAGTGGTTATTGGATAGGATGATTATGAAGACATGGCTGACAATATCCAACTTAATGCCAAAACCTTGAAGGTATTTTTCTCAATTTCGATGTTGCCGTAGTTTATGGACCTTGCCTTTGCAGGGTAGTATACTGTCAACAACCCTCGAAAGTGTTGAAATCAAGTCGCCATGAGTCAGTGCTCCACTGCCCACCGTTCCTGTACACTGTAGGCCTACTACATGGGCCCATTTTTCTGAATGTGTCTTTACAAATTAAAGTCGCAGTCCCTGACCCAAGACACTGTCCATGAATTAAAGCACAAAAACATTTGCAAGCCACTATAAGCTTGTTGTTAACAAAATGGTGACGACCAAGTGTTTTGGTAATGTCATACAGCAATGCTGTTATGATGAAGTTGAGGTAAGAGGTCACTCTCCTCTCATAGTTAACCCAGCGAATGCAGGGCTAAGAAGCTACTCTGCTCTCATAGTTAACCCTTTTGCGCTGAGGCTATGTTATAACCTGACTGTCAGATAAAGACTTGGTCATTACAGTTCTACTGTTATGTCTTCTCTCTGCAATATCAGCAATGTTATTATGTAGTTGAGTCTTTTTAGCCATGAGTGAACCGATGGGCTGATCTCCGCAAAGAGGGCTACCTTTGGCTACTTGTAGTGAAATATGTGACAATGACGAGGCAAACTGTAAGTCAGTGTGCAAGCTGATGCTTCAGGCTGATTTTCTTAGTTTGCAGAACAGGGCAGCGTTGATGCAACTTCCCCATTTCATTGTAGGGGTTAGTGTCTGTGACTTCAGATAACCATGCAAACTCAAACAGCCATTGTAGAACACAAAATAGACATTTGAAAATGATCTGAGTGAACGTCAACTAAAATACCAAAACAAAACAAAGATCTCCTTACAAAGCACATGTGCTCTCAGACTGTGTGGTTTGTGCTGCATTTGGTTATTTGCAGGAAATCCAGGTTGGTCCATGATGAGCAGATATGAAACGCTGCACAGTGTCTTAAGACAGTAAACATCTTGAGATACAGTGAAAATTGCAGTGTTAATTCAACACTGTTCTAACTTCTAAGCAGATATGGTCCCACTCCATGCAGTGTTAAATTCAACTCTTTGAGTGATGAATTATAACTTAGAGTGTTGAATTTTAACACAATTTTTCGCATGTACGTGTATGTCTTAACAGTGTTAATTCAGCACTCAAAGGGTTAAAATGTAACACTAAAATTGAGTGGGACCATATGTGTTCAGAATAGTGTTGAGTTAACACTGCAACGTTTATGGTCTACCATAGAAGACATGCATAGCAGGTTCATAACTCATTATGACAAACAGCAGCTCCTTAATAATGATTCTTAGTTAGTGATTTTGTTTCAAGACATACACTATTTTAACCTCAGCTCAGATTGGCAGAAGTGGTCTTTGAGTATTTTTTACAAGTAAGTAAAACATTTTTGAGAAGCATGCACTGCTATGAAGGGAGGAGTACTCTGGTCTCAATCTATTAAAACATGACCCCTGTTATAACTTTGCTGTTACCAGAATGGCAACGACCAAATCGTAATGTACAAACCCCAACTCCGATGAAGTTGGGACGTTTGGTAAACAGTGAATAAAATCAAAATGCTATCATTTTCAAAACATTCAATCTATTCATTAGATGGAGAATAGTGAAAAGATAACATATTAAGTGTTAAAACCGAGAAAAAATATTGTTTTGGGGGACATATGTACTCATTTCTAATTTGATAAATCCAACACGTCTCAAAAGAGTTGGGACGGGGACAATAAATGGCAGCAAATGTCGAGGAAGACTAAAAACAAAACAAAAGACAACACTTAACAGTTAAATACATTAACCGATGAGATGATTTTATATAAAAAACAGTGTTAATTCCTATCTTGGACATGATTTCACCAGCTTAAATGGTGGGTGTATTCCTTGTCATGTTTTGCAGTGTTTTCCTTTCTGTAGTGCTTACAGTGTGACGGGTCTTGACCAAAAACCCACCATTTTATCACCTGCTGGTCCTTATGATGGAGCCAAACTGTTAAAACATAGTAGAGAATGCAATTTGACCTTACTATGTGGCAGTAATCGAAGATCTCCCTTCAAAATATAATGCATGAAAAGCTTTTCATGCTGTTTAAAACCCATTTATACCATTCAGCACTGTATTTAACTCTACAGATGAGTGAGAACATCTTAACCAATGCACTACTGCACCAGCATGCCATCATGGAGGCTGACTTTTGAAGCTAGCACTAACACAAGTTGGATGGTCCATTTTCACTGTAGCACAGGATGTGCAATGCTCTATTATTGTCAAAAAGAATGGACTTCTACAACTTCTGCTGACTTCTGTAAGCAAAGGATAGTTTCCCATGTCTTCTGGGTTTATTTCAAGTGAGCTCAGGTGCTTAGGAGAATGTTACACCCCTGTATCATTTGCACGCATTAAGCATTCTTAATATGGTCAATTTTCAATAGCTCTAGCACTCCAGGAATTAGAGTGAGACTACAGCCAATATATATTTCATGATGTCATGTACCTATACAATGATTTCAGTAACAAAAATATGTCTTATATACACTCAATCGTGGTAAATCAAAGGGAATTCAAAAATGTATGTAATAACTATGGTAATTATTCCCTTTTCATCTTTAATTCTGAGTGACTCAGCCTCTCTGTGATGATCTTATACCTGGACACCTATATTGTCCTGCAGTACAATTCATTTTGAAATGTTCTTCTTTGTTGTTTTATCTTATTTGGATGTTTACTAACTTTCACTGATCCCCGTCCCAACTCTTTTGAGACGTGTTGGATTTATCAAATTAGAAATGAGTACATATGTCCCCCAAAACAATATTTTTTCTCGGTTTTAACACTTAATATGTTGTCTTTTCACTATTCTCCATCTAATGAATAGATTGAATGTTTTGAAAATGATACCATTTTGATTTTATTCACTGTTTACCAAACGTCCCAACTTCATCGGAGTTGGGGTTTGTATTAGGCTCCTAAAGGCCCTGTGTAATGTCCTAGTGGTGCACTGCTATGGCCGTGTATGGTAATTCTATTCCATTACTTTCAGCGTTCCCCGGATGGAATGGTGTGTATGGTGTGGCTACCCCATATGAGCCTGTTGACAGGCCTATTCATTCTTAACTAAAAAACCAGGGCTCCAAATTAACACCCACCAACCAGCCAAATGCTGGTGAAAATTCAGTTTGGCTGGTAGGAAAGAAAGCAAATTTAGATCCCTGCTGAAAACACTCTGTCTACATTATATAACATTGGTGTGACATTACAGAGAGTTTTATGTAAATAGCAGACTAAAGACTTGGTCGTTACCATGTTGGAGACAGTAAGGATAGAGCATGATGCCCTCCACTAAGATAATAGAGCAGCCCCTTGATGCAGAGCCTCTGTTACTCTGTTGTAACGTTATTGACACCAGAATGGTAATGTTACCCAAGACTCCGTACATTATAGCAATGTTGTTATGATTTAGCTGAGAGCTTTCAGCAAAGAGTGAATATGCTTGTCGACGGGCCCATCTGCAGTAGAGGCTACAAGAAAGAACCCCACATTCTGAAAGAGATGTGGGCACGGCACAAGGAGGGGGTTGGAAAGTGTTGAAAAGCTTAACAAATACAGTGGTGTTGCTGCATGGGTGAATCTCGCACTGTGGTGACAGTGACAACGTTGGTGTCAGCAGTATCTTAAGCAACCAGGAAATGCTCAAGTTTTACTTTAAAAGTTGGTGTGTTGTGTTAGCACTGCAGAATTCATTTCTACTTGCAGGGCAAGTACACATCATTCATTGCCACTTGCAGGGCAAGTACTGAGTTGTTGGTACATGAGTTGGTGTGCATAGTGTAGTCTGAATACTAATAATAGTCAACCAAATTATCACAGAATAGCACAACAAAACCATAGGCCAGGCCTACCTGTTTGGCCCCTCTTCCATGCTAACAATGCTAGTGCACCTTAACCCATTTTAGCATGATGCTGTGTGCATACATTGCTCCACCTTTGGCGCCTGGAGAGACATATAGCCTACGCTGCATTCAGGCTCTTGAGATTTGAGGGTTTTTTAAAATTTAAAATGTGGGTATGTTAGAGCTGGATGAACATATTCTAATGTAAAATGAGGGTCCTAGCTCTTAAATGCAACCTATTTCATGTTTTCATGCGCTTCAGAGTTTGGAGGGTTTTATTAGGCAGAGGGCACCTTTTCCCAAAAAGAAAACAGGCGTTTTTTTGCAGGTGCCTTAGGCTAAAATGGGCTAAATGTTATATGAAGGGGGTGTCGTGCCGAAAAGCGAGTGCCTGCCAGAACACGAGTGCCCTCATTGAAACCAATGGAAACCGATGACCAATTTTTCAGATAGTTTTTACCCATTTTTGCAGATAAATCTGACACAATTTAAGATGGAAAGCCTATCAATAAAGCATCTACATTCCTTCTGGAAGTATTACAAAGAACTGGTTACAATTTCAGTATTATTTCCATGAAAGAATCGAAGAATTGTCATAACAAATGTTACAGTTTCATTCAAATAGCTCATATTAAGTGCAGGACGAGTAATGTTTCATAAGCATATTTTTAGTTCATAAATTATGTAATTCATTCTGCAAGAAATTGTATAATTTTCTCTCAAAAAATGTCATTGGTTTCAATGAGGGCACTCGTGTTCTGGCAGGCACTCACTTTTTGGCACGACAGGGGCCTGTGGCTCAGTAGCCTAGCATGCCATGTATACTGTGTTTCATCGGGCACCGCAGTTTGATTCCGACCTGAGGTCATCTCCCCATCTTTCAACATCTCTCACTTCCCATTCGTTTCAAGTCTCTCTCTCTCACTGTCCTTCCAGAGTAATACATTGGCGTAAAATTCCAGAGTAGACTTAAAAGATTAGACTATCTTGAAAAAGGTTGCATTGGTTTTGGCCTTCCGTTTCCAGGTAGCAGAAAAAAAATCCTGTTTAGGGGGCTGAAACGCATTTGTTACAATGGAGGATTTATTTTTATCCACATGTTGCGTTTACACCTAACAGGAGAAAAAAATACCCTGCTAAAAAAATATCCTGCTACGTGGAAACAGCACCATAATCTCTACAGTCCCATCCTCAACAAAGGCACACAAATTATGAATAAAAACTATGATAGTTTATTGGTAGAGGTTATAAGAGGCTAGTAATAATTTGTAAAAATTTGAATATAGTATTGATGATGATTTGAAGCTTGGAAGCACTATCACTTCACAGCATGTGGTTGTTTTTTGGACTGATGGGTAACAAAATTTTGAAAGGCCATATCACGATATTGGATCCTTGTATCGCGATACAGTATCGTGACTCTGTGTATCACGATTTCTCGATTCGATACAATATCGTTATACAGCCCTAATGTATATTAATAATATGTATATCAAACAATATTTTGGATTTTTTTCCAGATTCAAAGTGTGCATGGCTTATCATTAGCCATGGTGGCTAAGCCGAGGAACAAAGCCTTCATTATCCCAAAGACCAAATGATTAACAAATGTTCACGCATATCTTTCTGCACCTCTTGTTCCGCATCAGATCAACACTGAATCAATGGGGGCCTTGTGGCAGCGTTGGAGGCCAATAGACAGTGACACAGATACAGCTGATAAACCTGCTCTTGCCCATATGGTTTAAATCCTCATTCAGAAGTTTAAAAATCGACAGCATAGATCAATGCACACACTTAACACACTCACACACACACACATGCACGCACGCACGCACGCACACACACACACACACACACACACACACACACACACACACACACACACACACACACACACACACACACACACACACACATTCATGATGCTCTCCCGTTTTGTTATACGGCTTAAACAACTTTGACCCATAAGAGCCCATATAATGTAAAGCAGGAACTGGAATTTGAACTCTATTGTGGGGTAACACGGAAGCCAACGTTTGGGGGCGGGGGGTTGGCAAAGGGATGCCAGTTGTGTAGCTTAGAGCCCCAGAGTTGGGTCTACAAAGTAGTTACAGTGCATGTTGATGATGGTTGGTGTTGGTGGTAAGGGTAGGGGGAAGGTCGTGGTGTGGTGTGGTGTGGTGTGGTGCACTGTAAGTTGCTGATATCGACCCTCTCTCTCTCTCTCTCTCTCTCTCTCTCTCTCTCTCTCTCTCTCTCTCTCTCTCTCTCTCTCTCTCTCTGGATAAGTGGCCATGCAGGAACACGAAGCAGGAAGATAGGGGTTTAAAGGAAACAGCTGTGGCAAGGCAAGGCAAGGCAAGGCAGAGCGCGGCCAGGCAGGAAGCTGCCAGTATCAAACAAAGGGTGTCATTGACACGGCATGGGGGCCGCATGCAAATGAGCCCTAATCAGCAGCTGATACCGTACCTGCATGGCCACTTCCAGCCGCTGTTGTGTTGGGCTCAGATGTGCAATAAAATTGTGCGAATAGTGTTAAATCAACACTTGGAGAGTTGGATTTAACACTCGGACGGTCAGGGTGGACTGATACCAAATGGTCTCCCGGGCATTTTTTTTTGCACATCTTCCCTTTTGTGGGCAAGTCTCTTTTGCTCAGAGCCATTATTATCACCATATTGTCATATTGTCATCAAAATTGTAATGACCAAGTCTTAATCTGTTACTTAACCCCTTAGCGCAGAGCCTATGTTAACCTTACTGTCACCAAAATTGTAATGGCTATGTCTTAACACTTTTTGTCCTAAGGCCTTTTTGGGAAAGGGTGCCCTCTTCCTATTAAATCCTAAATATCTCAGCCATGCAAGCATGAAATGAGTTATAATTAAAAGCCAAGACCCTCCTCTTGCATTATAATGTGTTCATTCAGCTCTAACATACCCACATATTTAATAAAACAGCTCAAATCTCAAAATCCTGAATGCAGCGTATATGTGTCTCCAGGACACAATGGGTTAATCTCTTACTACTCTGCACTGTCATAGCAATGTTGTTATGATGTAGTTGAGTAGCCTATTTTCAGCAAAGAGTGATAGGCCCGCCGGCGACCTAATCTGCAGTAAGATTACGGCTGACGTTCTATTTCCAGTCGCAAATATCAAACACTGTTTGATTTCTACGATTTGCGATCGGCGACTCTTTGCGCTGCCAAAATTCTATCCTAGAACGTCGCGCATGACGAGGAAATCTTGCCCGACAATCGCTTGCGATGATTCTGGGGGGTAAAGTTCTACCGATTGTTGTAAGGGGGGTTTTCAGCCGAGAATCGGGCCGATATCCGTGTAGTTTGTGCCTGGCTTAAGTGTTGAATTCACGCTGCCAAAGTGACAGTGGTGGGCTAACCTCCCGTAGCCTCCCAATTTGGGTTTGCTGTGGTGAAGGCCACCCATCTGTTGGCTCAAAAAACTAGTCTTAATCACATGCTATATACTACACTACAAAGCATAACATGTAATGCGTTTGATTAGGATGTATTGGTGCAGCCATGCCCTGTTGGTTGAGGTAGCTGTGGAAGGGTTTCAATCAGAGGGTTCAATCCCACCTTTACCATATATGAAGAACGTATGACCCTACCCACACCTTCTTTCATGGCTGAAGAAGTGTCCTTGAGCAAGGCAACTAACCCCACTTTCATAGGTGTGCACAGATAGGGATGAGGTGGTGCTAAAGCACTTGCCCCTTTGCCCTATTGTACAAAAAAATGCTCCTTTTGAAAGTTCTTTTTATAACGTTTTTTGTCAAAAAATTCTGTGGTCCATGTTGACATGATAATCTACAAATGCTTCACGATCAAAGGCATGTGACAATAATGTCCAGATATTATAGCCTCTAGCCTAGTAAGGCAGCCAGAAGTTGCACATGCCTTCAACACCCCCATCCTCAGCACCTGCTCCCCAAAATGTCTGTGCATGCCACTGCCCACTTTGCTCCAGGGACTGTAATCTAACTGCAAAGCTCCAATACTGTCAATAAATATGCGAAGGCCTTCACAAACTGCAACATCGGGCTGAGATGGTGTGTCTTACCTGATTCCTACCATCTGTAGTGAGGCATGGGAACGCCCCCGCGTGACGTAGCCGAACGCAGCCAGATGATGTGAATCAGGTTAGTGTGTCTTACCTTCCAACCACGGTTTTGCCATGTAAAGGCCATCCATTAGCTGAAATAGGCCTAACATAACTACATTTTAATCGCCTGCTACAAAGCATAACTTATAAACCTGTCAATTCAAAAGAAGAATGTTTGCTGCACTGTTAGACAAGGCGAACCCGATGACGCACAGAGGCGAAACACATCTAACGTGTGCGGTAAACTTTCTTCTTTTGAGTTGTTAATCAATCTTGCATTTATCAGCTCCTTGAAGCTGTGCATGGATCCTTGAACGTTTGCATGTAAAGTTGTCAATTGGGAGCCAAGTTCTTGTGCAGTCAGACTTCTTCAAGGCCTTCAATAAAAAAAGACAAGTAAGGTTTTACAATATATTGCAATCAGTTGGAGCTTTTATCCACAAGTGACTTCTTTTTTAGGAGATTTGAAGGCCTTGCACTTCTCAGAACTTCTTCAGTCGTCAACATCTTCAAGCCTCAAGAAGAAGCAGGCGTCAAGGTCTCTAGCACTGTTGCCAGATTGGGCGGGTGCCCGCCCAATTGGGCTACTTGGGATAAGCGTCTGCGGGTAAAAACGGGAAAAAATGGCAATTTTTCAGCCGTTTTGTGCCCATAGAAGTCAATTTAATTTGTTGAATTTGGGCGGAATTTAGCGCATTTTGCCGTTTTTTGAGAGCATTTTGGGCGGGATTTGGTCAGACAAATCTGGCAACCAGTGTTAATTTCGTCAGCTTTTTTTGATTTAGTCTTAGTCTTAGTCACAATGACGAAAATCAATTTTAGTCTTAGTCATATTTTAGTCATTGTCTTCTCAATTTAGTCTTAGTCTTAGTCAAAATGACGAAAATCAATTTTAGTCATAGTCAAATTTTAGTCATTTTAGTCATTTTCGTCAACCTTTCAAATTTTAGTCATTTTAGTCAATATTGTGGTGTAAAATAAATAACCTACAATGGCTATTGTTATTTCAGAAAGTATTACTAATATAGCCTATTGCAGCAAATATTCACCTTGTTACTAGGTCATTTTCCACCAAAACCCAAATCAGTCATTTCAACATCATAGAGCAAAGGAGCATCGCGCGCGCGCGCGCACACACACACACACACACACACACTTCCAGGTGCAGGCTGCTCTCTCTCTCTCTCTCTCTCTCTCTCTCTCTCTCTCTCTCTCTCTCTCTCTCTCTCTCTCTCTCTCTCGTGCATTAGAAGCTGCTGCATATTATTTGATTTTGAGTTTGATCACGGAGGAAACTACATGCTCTTCTTCACCTGACCGCGTGACTTAAAGCCTGCAGACTAGGTACCGGCAGTGGGAAGACCAGACATCCCAAGTCTCCATGAAGTTCAAGAAGTCTCCCTGATAGTGGCTTCCCGATGACCACGAGTCAGATAAAATATTGCTGATGTTAGACTATGCAGTTAGCGGTTTTTGTTTTCAATTGGCAATGCGAGCAGAGAACGATAATGACTCGTGCGACATGCGTGGAATAGGCTTAAATAGATTGCGCGAGCACACTTCGTATGCCCTGCAAAAGTCCCAGGAGAAATAGTTAGGCAGGGGTATGCAGACTGGACGATAGAAAGGACAAGTACATACAAATATTTAAACACTAATGCTGTTTTGTTTGTCGGGGGTGTCGAGGCTCGATAAGCATGACCCTGAAAAGAGTTTTTGGAACTTAGGAAGACGCTGCAGACGCATGGAAATGCTGTCGACTTCCTTAGGGTCTTTTAGCGTTGCTCTCGACAAGAACAAGTTTCAAATCTCAACAGTTTAAAACTCCTTAGCGATCGCCCATCCATTGATTCTTTTCAAAACTACAGTAGCCGTGCCTCTGTTTAGACAGGCCAACTTTCCCCCGCTGGCGCGCGCTCCGACGGTGACTGATTTAAATAGGCTACATTCACAAATCCGACCTTCATGATTTGCTTGCGAACTGCCTACTCACGTGGTTAAACAACAAATATAGCAAACATTACAAAAAAAGAACAGACAACGGAGAATAGTGAAAAGGAGAATAGTGGAAGCTTGAGGAGGTTTAACATGACAGTATCAGAGGAGGATTGGCGCGACGACTGTCATTACTGCAGAAACACATGTCTTCCTCATGGACAAGAGGGTTGTTGAACATGTTTCAAAATTACCACTTCCCTCAACGTCGGCTATTTTTTCTCTTTCTCTGGGAATGTTTTAGGACCTAAACTCAACTTAAATGGACTCACTGAACTACTATGCTACAGAACTACTGACTGAGCCGCGCCATGGACTGGCTGGCTGCCAGCAGAGACAAGCGAGGCAACAGCGTGAGCGTGCAATAACCTATGAAGTTCAAGACACTTTGGCCTATATTACAATTACAAATTACAAATTAATTATAAATAATTATATTTTTTAATGTCCATTCGTCCATGGCTTGGAAATTTCGTCTCGTCTTAGTCTCTTTGACGAAAATATTTTTTATTTTCGTCATATTTTTATTTGCTGGAGGCAATTTTTAGTGCGTCATCGTCTCGTCATCGTCAAGGGAAAAAGGGGCGTTGACGAAATATTTTCGTCATCGTCGTGGTTGACGAAATTAACACTGCTGGCAACACTGGTCTCTAGTAGTTTACCCCTTCTGACCACTATGACCTAAATAAATGAGAACTTAAACAGGAAAGCGTCAGTATACTGTAATAAAATATTCAAATAGGCCTACCTCCACAACAAAATGAAACTACAATATTGATAGTGTGGTGTCATAAAAGTGCTTTTACATGCATTAGATCAGTGATTCCCAACCTATCGGCCGGGGTCCACTGGTGGGCAATGAAGGTATTCCAAGTGGGCCTTGAAATCATATTCCAAAAAAAAAAATCATATTTTGGTGTGTGTTGTTGATTTATTTGAGTTTTATTCTTAATTGGGTCAGAGGTGGGCCCCGAACATTTGTGACAATTTCGAGTGGGTCCCAAGTTGGAAAAGGTTGGGAACCCATGCATTAGATCATACTGTACGTACCACCAGTTCTCCCGTTCAGTTCAGCTCCCTGCTGCCTAAGTAGGTTTCATAAAGAAGAACTAGAGTTGAGTGCAGAAGTGGGGGAGAAGACTTTGGTTCATTGTCCTACAGTACCAAGTGCATGCACTACACACATCTAAGGAAGAAGTGCACTGCACTATGCGCTATAATAGCTCTCTCACTGGGCCTTTTCAAAGCATCATTGATGTTTTGCACGCAAAGCTTTTTTAACCTTATTCATTCCAGGTTGCTGCAGTTTCTTGTTTTGTAGAAAAACAAGGCCAGCGATGTCATTTTGACCACATTGTGAAAAAACAAGTTTCACAATGTTCTCTGCGAAGTTGCTACATCGTATGTCTTCATTTCAAGGCCCTTGCTTCACTTATATTAAAATTTCATGAACACCATAACTTTAAACATAGAGAATAACAAACTATAACACTTTAGAATAGAGTTCACACCAGCCACTAATAACCTATATGCTTTACATTACATCACATTACACTTTTACAGACGCTTTTATCAACAGCGACTCACAGTTATTAGGTACAGGGTATTGGTTACTGTCCTGGAGCAATGTGTGTCGGGTTATGTGCCTTGCTCAAGGGCACTTCAGCCATAGATAGATGAAGGTGCTGGTAAGGGTGGGATTAGAACCTGTTACTCTCTGATCTAAAGGTCAGCGCTCTAACCATTGAGCCATGGCTTTTACATAAGTCTATATGACTTATATAAGACATGGTTTAAGCAAAATTGAGAGCCTTTAATTACATCAAAGCAACATCTCTATCACATTGCTATAATGTGAATTTAAGCGGCTCCTCACTCAATTGCTTCAAACACTTTCCCCTTCGTAGGTAAACAGGCGGAGGCACCATGTCGGAGAGTAACCTGGAGGAGATCTTCATCAAACGATCGCAACAGAAGAAAAAGACATCTCCGCTAAACTACAAAGAGAGGTTATTCGTCCTCTCCGAAAACAAGATCAGCTACTTTGACTACGACCCTGAGAAAAAGGTAAGCTGCCCCGCTATCTGCTATAGGCTCACGCTGAGAGATCACCTAGGGAAATTCCAGATAGTGTTAAAGATCTAACTGGTGTGTGTGTGTGTGTGTGTGTGTGTGTGTGTGTGTGTGTGTGTGTGTGTGTGTGTGTGTGTGTGTGTGTGTGTGTGTGTGTGTGTGTGTGTGTGTGTGTGTGTGTGGGAGAGTGTGCGTGCATGCATGCTTGCGTGCATGTGTATGTGTGTGTCTGTGTGTGTGTGTGTGTCTCCATGTGAGTGCATGTGTGCATGTATGTGTATGTGTGTGTGTACGGTGTGTGTGTGTGTACAGTGTGTGTGTATGTATGTGTGTGTACAGTATCTGTGTGTGTGTGTGTGTGTGTGTGTGTGTGTGTGTGTGTGTGTGTGTGTGTGTGTGTGTGTGTGTGTGTGTGTGTGTCGCTGGGACAGCAAGTGGCACTAAAGAACTCCAACCAGAAGCCATGGTTCACAGGAGACGTTCACAGACTGCTGAGGGCCAGAGACAAAGCCTTCAGAGCAGGAGACGTAGCTGGCCTAAAAGCAGCAAGAGCAAACCTGTCCCAGGGCATCAGGAAAGCAAAAAAGGAATACTCGGACAAAATAACAACACACTTCAAAGACAGCAGAGATGCACAGAGCCTGTGGCAGGGCATACAGGCCATCACGGACTATAAGCCCGCACCACGAAGCTGTGACAACAACACCTCTCTGCTAAACGACCTGAACAGTTTCTTTGCCCGTTTTGAAGCACAAAATGACACTCATCCACAGAAAACTCCCCCTCCCCCCCATGATCAACCCCTGTACCTGTCCTCTGCCAGTGTGAAGAGGACACTGGCCACCATCAACCCACGCAAAGCAGCTGGCCCAGACAACATACCTGGCCGAGTGTTGAAGGATTGTGCAGAAGAGCTGAAGGATGTCTTCACAGACATCTTTAACATCTCTCTGGAGCAAGCAGTCATCCCATCACTTTTCAAAGCTGCTACCATCATACCCGTGCCGAAGAAATCATCACCATCATGCTTCAATGACTACCGTCCTGACGCCCATAATCATGAAGTGCTTCGAACGGCTAGTCCTGTCACACATCAAAGCCACCCTACCCCCCACCCTGGACCCCTACCAGTTCGCATACCGAGCCAAGCGATCCACGGAGGATGCAATCTGCTCTGCCCTCCATCCAGCCCTCACCCACTTGGACAATAAAGACTCATATGTGAGAATGCTGTTCATTGACTTCAGCTCAGCATTCAATACCATAATACCACAACAACTCATCAGAAAACTGGACAAACTAGGTTTCAGCACCTCCCTCTGCAACTGGCTGCTGGACTTCCTGATGCAGAGACCACAAGCAGTACGGGTAGGGAATAACACCTCAAGCACCCTGACCCTGAGCACGGGGGCTCCGCAAGGTTGTGTTCTCAGCCCCCTGCTGTTCACGCTGCTGACACATGACTGCACAACGACCCACAGCACTAACCATCTAGTGAAGTTTGCGGATGTACAACACTGGTGGGGCCTCATCACTAAGGGCGATGAGACCCCACTACAGAGAAGAAGTAGACCTGCTGGCCAGATGGTGCAAAGACAACAACCTCCTGCTGAATGTCAACAAGACCAAGGAGATTGTTGTCAACTTTCAGAGGGTCCAAAAACAAACTGCCACCACTGACCATCGACGGTGATGCTGTGGAGAGAGTGAGCAGCTGCACCAAGTTCCTTGGAGTGCACATCAGCGACGACCTCTCTTGGACCACCAACACTAACTACATCACTGGCGAAGAAGGCCCATCAGCGTCTCTACCTTCTTGCGCAAACTAAGAAGGCAAGTGCTACACCCTCCATCATGACAACATTCTACAGAGGAACCATAGAGAGCGTCGTGTCCAGCTGCATCACAGTGTGGGGAGGAAGCTGCACGGAGAAAAACAGGAAGACACTCCAGCGTGTTGTGAACACAGCGAAGAAGATCATTGGAGTACCACTCCCCTCCCTGCAGGACATTTACACCGCACGCCTCTCCCGAAAAGCACTGATGATCATCAAAGACACAAGCCACCCTGCACACAAACTGTTCAGCCTCCTGCCCTCTGGAAAGAGGTACAGGCGCCTCCGTTCCCGTACCACCAGGCTTGCAAGCAGCACGATGCATCAAGCAATCAAGATACTGAACACTCAACCCACTCTCCCTTCACTGTCAGCCTCTAGCCAGCCAGGCCACTGACAACGCTCCCCCCCCTCATCCCCACCACCATATCTGCGACTGAACATTCCACCTGCACTACTACATCTGTGACTGAACTTTCAACTGCACTAACTCAAAACATACACATGCACACACACACACACACACACCACACACACACACACACACACACACACACACACACACACACACACACACACACACACACACACACACCACACACACACACACACACACAAGCACACTGCACTTTCTGCACTAAACCCAAACATACACACACTGACACACAACTCATACTCACACACATACACACACACACACACACAAACACACACACATACACAGGTACTCACACACAGACGCACACCGCACTTTCTACCTGCACTAAACACACACACACACACACACACACACACACACACACACACACACACACGCACACACGCACACAAAAACACATACAAACACACACACACACATACTGCTGCTGGTGTATTTAATAAAAACCTTTTTTTAATTATTTATTTCTTCAAATGCTACTATTACTATGTCAGAACGCTATAAAGGACTTTTAGAAAAAAGAACAACAAAATACCTCCTCTTAATGTATGTTCTCTACAAGTCTTCTGTTGTCCAGTCTTGCACTTTAAATGTCTGTATGAGCAATGTCTACGTCCATACTGTCTATGTCCATGTATGAGTACTGTCTATGTCTATACTGTCTATGTCCTTACCTAGATTAGTCTATGTCTGCATGGGAGAGCAAGAAACGCAATTTCAAATTCTTTGTATGACCAGTGCATGTAAAGAAATTGACAATAAACTTGACTTGACTTGACTTGACTAAAGGGTCACAATTTTCTCCACTAAAATTGAACACCAGAAAAGTAGTGATTTGTGGGGGACAGTTATTTGTTCAAACTGCTTTTATTGGTTATTTTGTTGGTAATGTTGACTTGAAGTGGGGATAGGTTTAGCATGTCTGTCTCTGTGTGTGTGTGTGTTTGCTTGCAAGCATGCATGCGTCCATGCATCTGTGCATGTGTGTGTGAACTTGGCTGAGCTGAACAACATGGTTGCATGACAATTTCTTTACACTGAACAGAAAAAGAAGGCATTGAAGGGCTCCGTTGACCTTGAGAAGATCAAGTGTGTGGAGACCGTGTTCCCCGATGACAGCGCCCCCTCTGAACGACAATTCCCCTTTCAGGTCTGTTCCTCCAATCCACCCAACCCTTTAGTCATTCATAGCCATTTGGTGAATAATACCTTTGGGTGGTAGACATCATCTGGGCTCTAAATTAGCAGCAGCCAACTGGCCAAATGCTGGTGAAAATTCAGTTTGGCTGGTAAAAAAGAAACCTTACTAGCCACTTCGACCCATTAGTAGGGGAGAGCGGGGTAAGGTGAGACATTTTTTACATGAACTCCCCTCTAGCCAAGCCAAAATTTTATATCTATACAATTTTCACATTTTCCACTAATATAGGATGTTACCCAACTATGGAAATGATCAGAGTATCTATATGACACACATTTTTGTGAAAAAAGCATGGTTAATACAACCAAACAACCATTTTTTCTTTTGGTAATAAGGGAATGTGAGGGGTATGAAACCAATGTGGTTAAATGATCACAAATTTGTTCCAATGCTGAGATATAGAGGGTGTCTCACATTACCCGATGTCTCACATTACCCCGCTCTCCCCTACAGTAACTGTGTGTTTGGCTTGTAAGATGGCTGGTGAAGAAAAAAAGTTAATTTAGAACCCTGGACATAATGTATATGAGTCAAAGACTCAGACGTCAGGTGGCTCAGATGTCAGGTGGCACAACGACATCTAATGCCCATAAACTAACTAGCAATTGGTGGTTGATATGCTGCAATGAAAATGCTTTTAGATAGTCCACTTAAAAACAAACTAAACAAAAAAAGAATTCCGTACAATAGTGGCACTGGCTGTCGTTGCGCCGCCCTGACGTGTGCTACTGCTGAAACGTCACTAACCCACAGGGCCGCTGACAGCTTTTGCTGGGCCTAGGACAAAGTCATCTGAAAGGGCCCCCTATCCAAAGGGCCCGGGACAACATACCGCTTTGCGAATTACATCTAAGAAATGCAAATTTTTCCAAACCCTCCACTTCAATGAAGTCTCCCATATTTTTTTCATTGACAGTCGGCAACCATAATACATACGTATAGTTCGGCCCCTTTACTGGGAGGAATTTGAAAAAATGGCCCTTGTTGAAATATAATTGAATACCCCTGGCCTAATGGTCCAAATGTGTCCCATTTTAGAGACAGTGTTATGTCAAATTTGCAGTAACTACAATATTCGACCTAATAGGCCTACCATTAGTTGGAAGGCCTTATTCGCAGTTTCATTCACTGTTGGCATAGTTACTGTACTTTGCCTTTATAGGACAGGATACTGTTGGTTTGTAGACATTCTCGGCATAGATAAATATTTGTCTACTGAATATACTGACTTGCTGTTGGACTTCTGTGAGCATCACTCTCTCATCCATCTGGTTACCTACGACTCATCCTCCTATCCATGTACCCATCCATCTATGAATTCATATTATCCACTCATCTGTTCATCCATCCATCCATCCATCCATCCGTCCATCCATCCATCCATCCATTATGCACCCATCCATCCATCCATCCATCTTTTCATCCACCCACCCATCCATCCATCCATCCATTAGTCCACCCATTCACCCATCCACCCACCCATCCATCCATCCATCCATTAGTCCACCCATTCACTCATCCATCCATTTATTCTCACAAAAGAAAACAGACTTGGTGTGTAACTGGAGTAGACATTTGTGTGACACTGTAAATGCAGTGTTTATAAACAACAAAACCAACCCTACCAAGGCAGCTCAATGTTACCCCCAAGGTCAACTTTGAGGTCACCAAAGTTGTTATTTTTTGGGCCAGTACTGTCAAAAGTAGCTAGAGCAGGCTTCTGAGGCTCCCTGCACCACATGAACCAAATGTACAGTGCTTTTTGACGTGTCTGTCCAAGCCTTATGCTCCATGGCTTTTGAGTTCTGCCTCAGAGATGGGAACTGAGATGAGCATTGATTGTTTGTGTGCCGGTGTATACACTTAACATCTGTGAGCCAGAACAGTTCCCCCGATACTCTGAGAGCACAGCAAAAGGGTTGACACAATTTGACTTCATGAAAGTGGATAGTGAGAAGTGAAACCAGGTCTTTCTGTCTCTCGAAAAAGAAGCCCATGTGCACAGCAGGTGTTGCAACTTACCGCACACACATGCATGCACAAACACACTCACACGCATAAACACACACACACACACTCACACGCATAAGCACACACACACACACACACACACACACACACACACACACACACACACACACACACACACACACACACACACACACAGCTCACCTGGAATGGTCAATCGTTTTAAGTTTTAAAGTGTAAACACTATTTTTTCCCCACACTTCCATTCTCTCTCTGCGTGTCAGTTGTTTGCTCTTGACCCAGAGAACTACTGACCGACTAACTGTAAACCTCAATTTGACACACTGTAACAGATTCATTTGACTTTTGCACAAAATGAAATCTATCTATAGTAGATGTAAGAAGAGTAATATTTCAATTTCAATTTCAGTTTAGTTTATTAGTGACCATGTACAATTAAAACTCATATGTTGCCATTCCATGCATTGCACCAGCGTTAGCCTCAGGCTAATTACCTCTGCCAAGGAGGTTATTTTTCCGGTTGCGTTGGTTTGTCGGTCTGTCTGACAGCAGGATAACTCAAAAAGTAATTAACAGATGTTACTATAGAATATATACTTTGTGGAGTTGTTGATAAAAGGACCAAGTGATTACATTTTGGTGGTGATCCGGATCACAGTCCGGATCCAGGGTTGTTTTAAAGATTCTTCATCATTGTGGGAGAGGGCGAATTTTGACATTAAAGTTTCTAACTCCACAAAAAGAAGGCAGAAAGACTTGGAAAAAGGGTGTCATAGTCAAATGTTCTATCAACAACTTCCTTGGCACAGGGCATTTCTAGTTTACATCTGCATTACCTGGCAGAACATAAAACATAAAAACATATGAACATACACACACACGGAAATAGGCTACAGTAAGCAAATCTCTTGAGTGATCACATGAGTGTCCCCTACACCCCCCTCCCCCTCCACACGCACACACGCACATGCACACACACACACACACACACACACACACACACACACACACACACACACACACACACACGAAAACATTGTCAGCACCATAAAGCAGTTACACTTTTGACCGTTTTTCAGAACATTTCAACTTAAAGTTCCTCCCCCCCATAGGTGCCCACGAGGGTGCAGGGCCCACCGTGAAATGCCCGCTATGCCAGATGGCCAGTCCAGCCCTGCTACAAATACAGCAATTATCCTGATTAGCCTTTCAAATCTCTTCGAGACTTGGTCTGACCAAGAGCATAGAAATTAACATTTCCAAAACAGCATGGTTGACACACCTCCCTTGGTTTGCAACTGGTTGTTTGCTTTCCGACAAAGTGGGAGGAGTTCCTGGTTTTCTGGAGCTCAGAAACGATATTTGTATTGCTCCTGGCCTGACTAGAAGCAACAATGAAGGTGTTGCGTCACTAGGAGGTCGCAGCCTGGCTACACAGCAATATCAGCGTTTACCAGGGCTGCACTTGACACTTGCAATTGAACCCCTCACAACATTTCTCCGTTTCTCCTCTTGCACACAGATCATCTATGATGAAGGACCCCTCTACATTTTCGCCAAGTCCGACGAGATCCGCAAAAAATGGATCCACAGGATACGGCATGGTGAGTATGAGAGCGTAATAGTCCATATATTAAAATGTTCATGATACAAACATAACACATCAGCGTGCCGAGCCAAACCAGACCGCGTGTGTGTCTGTCTGTGTTAAACCTGTTGCATAGATTTTTGACCATAAAGTACACTTTGACCATAAAGTTCACTTTTGACTTTGACCTAGTCTGGAATCTCATGGTTCAATATATTCAAACCCTAAACCGGACCCTGACCCTAACTCCTTGCCTTGAACTAGATAGCTTGGCCATATCGACATTGACATGGAGGTGAAAATTGGTTTGCTGTCTTTGGCATTTTCGATGATCTTAGTGCAATTCCGCCCAAAACCGTCAGTGGGGCCTGACTGTTATGATAAATTCTAGCCTGCTGGGACATTTGGAGACTCAGAAATCAGGAATAAAAAGTTAGTGCAGTTAGGGGCAGCTGCTTTAGCACCACCTCGTCCCTATCTGTGCACGCCAATGGCCAACACTATGACCAGTCTGTCAAACACTTGCATAGCCATTATGCTGTCTCCAGAAGTGCCGGGCAAGTGCCTGTTGTGGCAATCTTATCTTACAAGGACCAGGACTGGACCAACTCGTCAGACAAAAATCTTTTTAGCCGTTGGGCGGGCTCGTCTAGTTTACGAAGCTAACACCACATCACACACCCAGCGTTGTACAAAGTAGAAGTAAACGCAGGGCCGCCGCTAGGCATAAGCAGAGTAAGCAGAGCGCTTAGGGCCTCAACCACTTTGCCACTTGGGCCCTAAATTGAAATTGACTAAAAAACGTATATCATTATCATTATTATATTGGGAGGGGGGGGCTCCTGACCAGTTATGCTTAGGGGCCTCCAAAACCTTAGCAGCGGCCCTGAGTAAACGTACTCCTACAGATGTAATTACAACACTAGTGGCGTGATATTACCGGTACATGGTTTCAACATTGTAATATTATACCACTAGTTTTGTAATGACATGTTAGCACTTCTACTCCTACGTTATACCACTCTGATCACACCACATCACATCATGCACTCGTCATCCAACATCCTGACATCCCAATGCATCTGCCACCTGTGCGCGAGAGTTCTCGTCACTCATGCAAATCTGGTGTTTATTTAATGGAAATGTCCTTCCTTCCCACTCTCTCTTTCTGGGCCAAAGTTGTGAGGTTCAACAAGGACCTGATGCAAAAGTACCACCCATGCTTCTGGGAAGACGGCGTGTGGAAATGCTGCCAGCAGGTGGTCAAGCAAGCCATGGGGTGCCGAGTGCTGGAGACCAGGAACGGCGGTAAGGGTCTACATTACTAGCCTGACGAGCCAGGGGTGCTTTTCTCGAAGCCATACTTGGTAACTTCTTTGTTGTTTGCAATGTAATTTCCCATTGGCAACTACCCAATTTGTTAACTGGCTAACAACTACACTTTCGAGAAACGCACCCCAGACCATTCATTTTGAATTACCTTGTAATTCACGAATGGTCTGATTACACTTCTCTGGGGAGGGTTTTCAGTCGACGACCACCAGATGGGCAGTGTTACCAGTCAATAAGCAAACTGACTTGGTAGCATAATGACATACGTCATGAACGCCAACTGTCAGCAATTGGTCAGAGCTCATTTCAAACCAGAGCTGAGCTCACTCCTCCCACCCAAGTGCTCCAGGGCATCGAGGATCCAGACCAAAAATGAATTACAAAGTAATTAATGTGGTCTGGTAAAACCAGGCTACATTACATTACATAACATTTGATTTAGTAGACACTTTTAACCAAAGCCACTTTCAAAGAGGACATACAAGCAAGTGTGGGATCAAAACAAAGTACAGCAGTATAGTAGTATTTCCCAACCTTTTCTTTCTTGCATGTCCCCTAAGCCTTTCTGTCATACTATGAGTATCCACCTTTCTCATACCCTATATCTTTTCCTCTATTCCAGTGTGACCAGTGGTGTAGTCTATGTAGAACGTGGGTATACGGAGTATACCCACTTCAAAATTTCAGGGATTTCAGTATACCCACTTATAATTGATTGATCCATTATTTAGAATGGCACAAATATATACAGTATACCCACTTCAGAAAATGCTCAAATATACAGTATACCCACCACAAAAAAATTAACTACACCACTGAATGTGACCATGCTCTGGCCTGATTATCATCAGCTTTCAAATCTCTTCGAGACTTGGTCTGACTAAGACCATAACAATGAATGTTTCCCGAATGGCATGGTTGACCCACCTCCTTAGATTTGCTACTGTTTTACTGGTGTCCGAAAAAAGTGGGTGGAGTTCCCTTTTTTTGGGAGATCAGAAACGATATTTACATTGCTCTTGGCCTGACTAGAAGCAACGGCGAAGGTGTTGTGTCACTAGGAGGGCATGGCCTGGCTAACCATGCTCCAGTCCATACATTTACTATATTTTATTACAAGTACCGCCTGCAGTGTGCTGGCATGCCCTAGTGGTACATCATGTACCTCCTGGTTGGGAATCACTGGTCCATACTGCCCCACAAAGACAAAGTGCAGCAAATATGCCAACCTTGAAACTGAGAAAAATGGCTTCAAAGGCTTTGACAAAGCCTTGGTATTGTTTTGGATATTCTGGTTACTGCAAATTTGACATAGAAATGTCTCTAAAACAGGACACTTTGGACCATAAGGCTTTGTCACAAGATAAAGGAGGAGTAATGAAAACCATTTTCAATCTAAACTCCATTCTGACAAAAGAGTATTAAGTAGTTACTGTACTTTGCCTTTGTAGGGCAGTATAGTGCAATAACATGAAAGACCTAGTCCATAACACTGCAGGAACATTGTATTGACTTCTTCACGTTACAGACGTCGAGTCTGATACAAGAGTACATTTTCATTTTTTATTCACTTAGACTGCAGGATCAACACAATGAGTTAAGTCAACACTAAATATGTTGAATTAACACGCAAAACTTACTGCATATACTGTATGTCTTTATTTTTGTTATGCCAAGTACACCGTAAAAAATGGGCTGTCAATATTTCAGAGTAAACTTATATACATCCACATATGGTATTTGCAACACTGTGGAGTGTCAAATTACTCCTGGCAGTGGAGTCAGTGTAAAATTGTGAAGGTGGCCAGTGTCGTTTAAACTCTACAATTCTTAATATTTGCACAATATTCAGTGGAGCCAACTCTGAAAAATGTTACACTGACCAAAGAGTAAAATAAACTGTATTTTTGAGTGGGAACAATTGTTTTCGCTTTCAACTCTGTAGGAGTTATATTACTGTAACACTGGTATTTTTTTTACTGTGTATGGCGCGATGTCATTTGGAACAGCTCATTGAATAGCAAAGAGGAAGTAGTAGATAAGAATGTAAAATATAGAAATAGATAAGAATAGCTGTGGGTAGAGGAGAATAATAGATCAAATGTACAGGACTTTATGGAAATATAGATTGTACAATGTACCAGTACCATTATCAAGCTGTGGATCAATACATATCCATTTGCATGTAGGCTACTCTGCTGTATATGGTTGGCATGTATATGCAGGCCCGCCGACAAGTATGTTGCCCCGGGCCCAGGGAGATAGGGGGCCCAGAATTAGTTTCCCATTACGTTTAATCTATTGGGCTGGGGGCCCTTTCGAATGACTTTGTCCTGGGCCCAGAAAAAGTTGTCAGCGGCCCTGTGTATATGTACTGCATATGGTTGTCATTTTGGGGATGATGTCTTCATAGAATAAACGCTTTCTGTGTCATTTTATTTTGAAGGATTCAAACAATCACATCGGAAATCCCGAAAACCTCTACCACCCACCCCAGAGGAGGTCAGTCTTTTTAAATTCATGATTTTTTAAACTTTCTTTCATTATTTCATTATTTATTTATTATTCTTTACTTTTTTGTTGCTTTGTTTCTTTCTTTCTTTCTTTCACAGGGCTAGAAATATTCGCCCTCTGAAAGAATATAGCTATAAGATTATTTATAATGAATAAATAGCCAGAAAATACAATTTGTCACCTGGTGAATGAATATCCTGCCCTTTGACTGGTGCCCATTATTCCCCGGTAGGCTACCGGGCTAAAAGGCAGTAACTGTGCATAGCTCTGAACTGAGTAAAATGACTTTAAAATGACTCTGTAGTCCAGTCCATGTAGTTTAGTGAAAGCGTGAAAGTGAAAGTGAAAGCCCATTGGGAAACTCCAACTCCCATTGTCATTGTGACACAGCACACAAGTGAACACTGCACACAACGAAATTGTATTTATGCCTCACCCGTGCAAGGGGGCTGCCCTCAGTGGGGCCCCATGGGGAGCAGTGCGGTGGGACGGTACCATGCTCAGGGTACCTCAGTCATGGAGGAGGATGGGGGGAGAGCACTGGTTGATTACTCCCTCCACCAACCTGGCGGGTCGGGAGTCGAACCGGCAACCTCTGGGATGCAAGTCTGACGCCCTAACCGCTCACCCATGACTGCCCAAATACATAAAGCACCTGCAAAAAATGCATGCTGAATGTCTAAGCCCTTGTTGGGAAACTTGCCCTCAGTCTTTACAAACCTAAATATCTCAGCCCCCGAAGCTCATAAAACATGAAATACATTTAAGCCAAGTAGACCCTCCTCTTGCATTTGATTGTGTTCATTCAGCTGTAACATACTCACATTTTTATTTTAAAAGCTAAAATCTCAAGAGCCTGAATGCAGCGTACAGTATATGTCGCTCCAGGGCACCAAAGGTCAAACAACATTTACGAGTCATCACGCTAAAATGGGTTAAGTCATGTCTCCCTCCAGTCCACACATGTGCATGTGTGTCCCACTTACAGGACAAGCCCTGCAGGCCGCTGCCTCCACAGCCTCCGCCGCAGCAACAGGGCCCCGGTCCGGGCAGCACGGTGATCGCCGAGTACCCCTACGTCCCCCAGGGCCCCCAGGACCTGGAGCTGCGCAAGGACGAGGAGTACACCATCCTGGAGATGGGCGACGCCAACTGGTGGAGGGCCAAAGACAAATATGGGTACGGGCAGAGTTGTATAAAGTATAAATGTGTATAAAGTGTATAAATAAATATGTATATAAAGCCACTGCAGATTTTATCGTAGAATATGGATGCACACTCAGTCAACTTTAACTTCAGTCACTGTGAAGTATATCAGTCAGTGGTCAGTTATTCAAGCTGTTCACTTAACCGGCTGAAATAATGTAGTGCCATTTCTTTTTCATTGCTGATCTTTCATAGGAGGGAAGGATACATTCCAAGTAACTATGTCACAGAGGCAATGAATGGACTGGAGAGGTTTGAGTAAGTGCCCACCATCTTGATCTTAACCCTTTCATGCAGATCCTATGTTAGTGTCACCAAAATGGTGAAGATGGCCATCTCTTACTTAAGACTCACACTAACGTCATCTCATAGCAATGTTGTTACGATGTAAAAACTTTCAACAACACTTTCAAGGTGTGCTGTGTAGGATGGTGGCCAGAGTTTGTATTGCAGCTATGCTGCTCATTGAAACTGTGCTGCATTTTGCCAAATGTAATCTTTTCATGAATATTTACAAAATGACAAACTAATATTTACTGGTATGACCAAAGTATAATAAGTTTTGCAGCTAAAATGTCAAATTCAAAATGGCAGACCATGGAGATCAACCTTTACACTTAGGAAAAGTGTGATTTTTGCAGTTATAATGACAACTTAGAATATGATGGTGGTGGTAAGTGCTAGTGGAAAAGGAAACATTTGTGAATGGGCAGCATGAATTTTGGAAACTACTAAAAATATTACACAGTGCACCAGAAACAAACAAAGTGCTGCACATTCCTAAGTTGTCGGTAAATGTTTAATGTTGTGATCGATGATGTAATTATAGGCTACAGTGAATGCCGGCAATACTATGTGCATGAAAGAGCTATGAGAGTAGACCATCTGATACTTTGCATTTACTTAGCACAGGAAATTAAGAGGAAACTCAACACTTTCCTGTGCCCTGTCTGGGCTGATACTGTTATGCATTTAGTCTTTTAGTCTTTAGTAATACATGAAAAGCTTATTAATGTGTCCTCTTTTTTAAATCAAATGAAACGGGATGGAATAGTGTTTGATGCAATCTACTGTACTGTAAAATCTTCTAGACCACGAAACACCAATCACTCAAAACACACTGCTGAATTTATTTGGGCACCCACCAGGTCACAGGTCAAAATGCTAACACTATATGTGTCTATGTTTGGGCAGATGGTACTGCAAAAACATGAACAGAAGCCAGGCTGAGCAGCTACTGAAGACCGAGGTAAACCATCTTCTCACCGCAAGGCACTGCCACAGACATAGAAAAAATAAAAGCATGAGAAAAGTTGCATATATGGCTATCTTCAGAATCTGTTGCAGTAGTAAATGAAGAAAATAAAAACATGCCAGGTATCCTAAAGGGTATACACTAGAGGCATTTTTATTGAGCTTTTTTGGTGGTGGTGTTGTTCACATGCTCTCTTTGTTGCGATTCACAGAACAAGGATGGCGGCTTCTTGGTTCGTGACTCGAGCAAAGCTGGGAAGTACACAGTTTCTGTCTTCTCAAAAGTTAGCGGGTGAGTTTCTGGCGGTAAATGAACTAAGTGCAACCCCCCTTAAAATGCAGAACATACAGTACAGTAACATTAATAAGCAAAAGTGAAAGTGACAATAAGACAAGTTCTTAAAATGTGGGTGTGTTGCTGCATGGCGATGAATAATGGCACAAATGTCCTGTGACATTGCTGAATTTGCATGCATCTTCTCAAAAATCACAAACAATAAAGGCTTTTAACTGTAGAAGGGGAGACTGCTTTGATTGCTCTGCTGATTGGTTCACCTGATTTGTTGCTTGACATACTGTGCACCTCGTGCGTTTTCTCCGCAGGGAGACTACAGGCATCTGCAAACACTACAACATCTGCACCACTTCACAAGGGCAGTTCTACCTGGCCCAGTTACACAACTTCACCTCCATTCCAGAACTCATCAACTACCATCAGCACAACTCAGCAGGTACAGCAAGCAGGAGGGGTCAATCTTCATTATGCATTATGCAATGTTAATTATCTCAGTATTCATATTGGGTTAGGTTTCATTTTACTGTCCTTTTTTTCATAGGTATAGTGTAACAAACTGGGTAATAGCATGTAACACCATGTAATTACACTTAAAGGGACACTGTGTGAGATTTTTAGTTGTTTATTTCCAGAATTCATGCTGCCCATTCACTAATGTTACCTTTTTCATGAATACTTATCACCAGCATCAAATTCTAAGTACTCATTACGACTGGGAAAATTGCACTTTCCATACACGAAAAGGAGATCTTCTCCATGGTAGGCCATTTAGAATTTCCAAAAATAGCCATTTTTAGCTGCAAAAATGACTGTACTTGGACCATACTAGAAAATATTTGTTTATTACTTAGTAAACTTTCATGTAAAGATCACATTTGACAATAGGCAACCCAGTTTCAATGAGCAGCATAGTTGCAGTACCTTTTTTGACCATTTCCTGCACAGTGTCCCTTTAAGTTAAGGTTAGTTAAGGTTAGGTTTAGCGTTAGTTATGTAGGCCTACAGTGTAAGGGCGTATTCAGACCAGGCAAGTCCGAAACGTCACTTTCTTTGGTCCGTTTGGTCGTCTGGTCCGAACCAAATGGGGTAGGTTTGAATACGCCCTTTGTATATAATATAACATGTTGGTATGTAGATTCACTAAAAGACACCGTGCAATTGTGTGAAGTCACATACTGGATCCTTATTTAAGCTTGAGAAACAGTGAAACGTACCCTATTCAGTTGTTAAACTCATGAGCATATCTCTTTATATTTTTCAGGGTTAGTAAGTAGATTGAAGTATATAATGTCCAATCGAGCAGACAGTGCGCCATCCCCCTTTGGCCTTGGCTATGGTGAGTTTTTGATCAATCATCCAATGCCTCAGACATCTTTTATTTATTTTAGTGTTTTTTCTGTTGCTAAGCTATGCTTTCGTCCTCCTTATTGTGTGTTGAATGGCTTTTATTTAATTAGGCAAGTTCATGTAAATGGCACTGAATAATAATAATATAATGGATAGTAATGTAAAATAAAAATAATTTAAAGAATTACATAAAAATAGAGCAATAAGCTAAGCAACTGATACTCAACACACTGCCTGATACTTCTGACTGAAGTTAGCCTGTGAAGATGTTCATGTCTGCTGCGGTTTGTTGTTTTCTCTCATTGTAGGTGTTTGGGAGATTGACCCCACTCATCTAACCTTCATAAAGGAACTAGGTTGTGGTCAGTTTGGGGTGGTGAAGTACGGCAAGTGGCAAGGCCAGCACGACGTAGCGATTAAAATGATCAAAGAGGGATCCATGTCTGAGGATGACTTCATCGAGGAGGCCAAGGTCATGATGTGAGTGTTGTGTGCAGCCAGTGCAGGTTATTCTCTCCGTCTAGGAGGTTATGTTTTGGGTCGCGTTGGTTTGTCTGTTTGTTTGTTTGTTTGCCTGTCAGCAAGATAACTCAAAATGTTGAATGAACGGATTTTGATGAAATTTTGTGGAGTTGTTTGAAATGACAAAAGGAACAGCTGATTCAACTGATTCAACAGCTGATTCACCATTGCAGGATAGGTCAAGTTTTGACATTCCAGTTTCTAACTCCACAAAATCAGGTAGAAAGACATGAAAAAAATATAGGGTGTAATGTAACCCGACGTTTTACCGCGCAGTCCACCCCACCTTGGGGTCTCGAACCCGCCACCACACCAATGAGAGTCACAGCACGATACCGCTGGCTACCATTAGTGTATGAGGCTTCGTTCCACGCCACAGTCTGCTAGTTGGCCTCGCTTACAGTAACAGCATAGTCAAATGTTCTAGCTAACAGACTCCTTGGCGGAGGTCTGCACTCTCTGAGTGCATTTCTAGTGAATAAATGGGCTAAGTGCTACACAGTGGATCCCCAAAAAGTAATTGTAAAGTAGGCATTTATTCAAATGAATATCATTTTCAAAATGAAAATGTCCATTCTTAATTTACAGACGTCATTTTATTGTTCTGTCACCACTTGTTCTCAAGCTAACAATGTGAATAAACTAACAATGTTAACATTTGCTTTCACTTTAATGGCTTCTATACAAAAAAAAAACATGTACCTGAATCACTATAGTATATGGGTTATTTTGGTGGCGCTAACTTGGAGTTTCCTTCTTCTTGTCACAAAACCAGGAAGCTGCGCCATCAAAACCTGGTTCAGCTCTATGGCGTTTGCACAAAACAGAAGCCCATTTACATTGTCACAGAGTTCCTGTCAAACGGATGTTTGCTGACCTACCTGCGGGACACCCTTAACAATCCGACTGCCATCCATTTACTGGAGATGTGCAAGGACGTGACTGAGGGGATGGCCTATCTAGAGTCTCAGCAGTTCATCCACAGAGATCTTGTAAGTTTCACAAACAGTTTTTCAAAAGAGTAAGAGTATGCATGCACACATCCCACCTTGCTGAGGCCAGGTGCAGGACAAAGGCATATCAGACATAGAAAAAGTAGAAGTCTGCAAGTTTTACAAACAGATCAATTAATCATTAATTACCAACACTATCCTCTATCTATTTCTATTTATTTGTGACAAGATGTTGTTTGATTCACTTTTTTTTATTCAGGCTGCAAGGAACTGCTTGGTAGCTGCCAATGGAACCATCAAAGTGACTGACTTTGGTCTGTCAAGGTAATGTGGTAGGCAATAGTGGGGCTAATTCAGTAAGACCAGGGTGGTGACAATCCTAGTGAAATGTTTTGTTGTTATATACAGGGGACATGATAGTGTAGCCGACCCTGTTGAAATAAAATGTTGTCATGGGGAATTTATACCTTCAGGTCATCCTATCATCCTAACATGTTGAATGGTTTACATTTATTTAACTAATAATATACAAATGAGAAAGTCTTCATAATAAATGGATATTATTACACAGGTTTTACAGTGCTTTTCACTCAAAGACCATCTACAGGTGAAAAACCTGTACACAGTACAAACACACAGAATAAGGATGGTCACTGTATATGGATGATCACTTTTGCATCTATAGAGATTAAACTGTAAATGACCGTTGATGCAACTGAACTAGCCTGAGAAAGAATCTGGAGCACATTACAGTTTAAACTTTGGCAGTTGGGTGCAATGCTAACACACTGACAATGCAAACACGGATGTTAACAACATATTCAGAGTCAACACTTAACTGAAGTGCTGACACTCAAGAAGGTGTGGTGAACATCGAAACTTTAGTCGGTGTGTTTGCACCAATTAAATGTTAATGGATGATACATAGAGTGCCAACTTAATGTATTGACAAAGTCAGAGTCTATCTTATATAATAATCATATCATCCATTTCATTCTTAGGTACGTGCTGGATGATGAGTACACCAGTTCTGCTGGAACCAAGTTCCCTGTGCGCTGGTCTCCACCTGAAGTTCTGCTGTATTGCAAATTCAGCAGCAAGTCTGATATATGGGCATATGGTCAGTGACTACCCGTATCAATTACGTATATCAATATTGAATACATAATCATGCTTAGATATCACATTGTGCACCATATCACCCTTGCGTGGTGAGGCCTAAATGCAATTTTGTTGTGTGCCATGTGCACTTGTGTGCTGTGGAGTACTGTGTCACAATGGCCATGGGAATTGGAGTTTCCCAGTTGGGCTTTCACTTTCACTTTCACTCATTATGCATACTCACTGCATACTTTATGCTTTTATGCTGAGTATGAGATATAAACATAGGCTACCTACTCCTCTTTGCTTCTTCAAACCCTCTCCCATTGAAATGATATGAGTGGGTGCGGTGCATTTAAGGGCACTGACAGGTTTTGACCTGCAGTAGAGTCCATGCAGTCAAGTCCTTGTTATAGTCTAATAGTGGGCCAACATCAGCCAATATACTCAACTGCAACACTAAGTCATTTTCCCGACCTTTAATAGGCCTATTATATATGATCTTTATTACAAGCTCTAGGCCCAATAGGCAGACACACATCATAGTATACATAAAAAAACATTGTTTTTTGCATTGGCCTGATAGGATAGTTATAATGTAATGAACGTTTGGACAGTCATGGCTTCTAACTGCTGAGTAGGTTTGATGGATCGAACCATCTCTGCAATCGACTGCGTATTACATGCTACGTGTATGTGGGCTTATGTCTTCAACCTGCAGGATAAACTAAGATGAAAATTACTCAGTGTTCCTTTAAACCCACCTAATTTTGCCAAAAGGTATTGAATAGTAACTTTTGGCTTCATATGAGATGGACCTGGAGTTGCATCAACAGCAATGTCCAAACACAGTACCTAAAACTACTTGCAAATGTCGAGCATGTACTCTCTACAAATAGATCTTTATATCTAGTTTTTATTTTTTAATGCGACTGAACATTGCTCCTCAGGTGTCTTGATGTGGGAAATCTACACCTTGGGGAAAATGCCCTACGAACGGCTGAATAACTCAGAGATTGTGGACAAGGTGTCGACTGGCCTTCGCCTCTACCGCCCCCAACTGGCCAATGAGAGAGTCTACTCCATCATGAGCATCTGCTGGAGAGACGTACGTTTGTGCTTAGTTGATAGTATTATGTATCGCAGCAGTATCTACTGTATATCATGGACTGCTAAATGATAAATGTCTGTATGTGATGAAGTTTATAGTCCAGATTCATGAGGATCTGCTGGAATGATGTGTATAATTGTGTTTGATAATACTTACCATATCTGTAGGGCCTCCTCTGATACAAATCATTGAAGATTATGATAAAATACTAAATACCGGTACTACATTATTAATTGTGTGTCAGAGGTCCCCCTGTCAGTGCCATGTCCTTAGAATCATCCTTATTTTCACCCCACTGGCAACACTCTACTGTTGAACTATACATACTATCTATATATGGACTTCTAAATGATTAATATCCTTTTGGGAATAAGGTTTATACAGTAGTCAGAAAGTATGCTAGTATGAGTACTCAGAAAAGCAGCTTAGAATATACTAGGTGTTGTCAGGATGGAATGCTGAATTACTTCTCCAAATGCTACTCTTCATACATGCACACAAATACTGTACCTTCTATTTAATGGCCTCTTGTGCACCCATTCACAGAAACCAGAGGACCGGCCAACCTTCATCGAGCTGGTGTCGAATGTTCAAGACTTGCTGTACGAGATGCAGTAGTTGAGGATGTACCAATCAACAGTGGTGTCAATCTCGTCCGTGTCCAGAAAGTGAAAACCGTGCCACGAATTTGATCCAACCAGCTCTAAATCAGCTGATTATTGTGCACACAAGACAGGTAGACCAACAACTTATTGAAGTCACCTGTGTTGCAAGGAAACTGTGGCAGGGTTTTTACTTTCTGGACCTGGAGTTGACACCTCTGCCAATAAATAACAACGCTGTTCCAGTCTACCATACCCCCAACGAGGAAGAAGAGGCACTGAGGAAGACTGTCACCATGGGAGCAAGCTATACGGATGAGGGCTGGCTTTACAGAATCAGAGACACTTTTACTGTGAAGACCAGAGTGTGATGTACAGACCATCGATTGTATAATGTAGCCAAACCCTCCCGTCTTTTCCTGGAAGGCAAAATACTGTGAATACCCAAATGTGTGTTTACTAGCAAATTTTTATCACCAATTTATATCTGCAACAATATGGTCAATAATTGTAAGGTTTTGTTATTGAGAATATGGGCCTAAATGTATTATTATTATTATTACTATTATTACTGTTATTATTATTATTGTTATTATTATTATTATTATTATTATTATGAAGCCACTGATTGGGAGTTATTAGGCTACTGAGTTGTATATTATTCTTGGGACTTAAATAAAAATAATAATAAGCTAGAGCTTTAATGTATTGGTTTTGGCAGGATAAGTTGGGCTAAAATTCAGACCAAATAGCTTGGAAAGTTAACTTCAATAGTGTCTTAATAAACTAGCAAAATAAAATGTCCACTCCAAATACTAACCTGTGTATTGTTGGCCCAGTGTCTCCGAGTGAGGAGTAGTGACGTGCAGAGGCGCATCTTGCCACCAGGCAAGGCAGGCAGCCGCTTGGGCCCCCCAAGCCCCAGCCTAGATAGTGAATAACAGCCCATACTGTATTACAATAGTGGTGATTTTGGTTCAAATATTCATTCTTTTGCATTTTCGCTTGGGGCCCCACCTGACCCCAGAATCGCCTCTGGTGACGTGGATGGACATGTAGGGATACGGTAGTTCATGGGCTTATTTGTGAAACCACAGTGGGATAATGTAAACTCGCCTCCAAAAGAGTTGTCGCCTACCCATCTGTTTGGAATAACAGCTAATAACCTGACTTTCAATTAATCACTTGGCTTCAGAAGTCACTCATATGAAAGCTACAACCCTCTCGAATGAAAATAAATTTACAAAAATAATGCACCAAAGAAAGATTGACCCTTTAATGAACACAGACAGGGCAGATTTTGACAAGACAAAAGTTTTGTCGCCTATCGAACATAATGTGAAAATGAGCAGATAAGTCACTTCAAAACACTTCAAATATGCAGATTGGGTGTCATACTTAATCACTGATTCACTCACACCTCTCCAGAAAATCAACTTTGGCCTTAGGTGTATGTTTAGGGTCATTGTAATCATGGAAAGCAACACATTGAAAATCAATGGAGTTCAATGAGAGATGGTGACATATTTGCTATTTGTAGAGCAATACATTTTTAACTTCATGATGTAATCAACGATAAAAGCCCTCACACACCAGCAGCATGCATGCAGCTCCACATAAGAGCTGTATCCCTCCCATGTTTGACTTTAGGCACCATGTATTTTTTCCAAATTCTTCACCTTTAACACCAAAGAAGTCTCTCCCACTGTCCTGTCTCAAAAAAGCCAGCCAAGAGTATGTCAGGCCTAATTCTGACAAAAATGAAGGCTAATGGGACTCATACTCTGAAGTCAAGATCCCAAGATCAACCATATTAGAACTGATAGCATCAAAACTATATGGTGTTTGAGATGAAGAATATGAAAAAAGAGAAATGGTGCATAAAGTGAAACATGGTACAGATACAGCTCTTATGAGGAGCTGCATGAATGCTGCAGGTGTTTGAGGGCTTTTATCATTGATTAAATCATGAAGTTAAACATGTATTGCTCTACGAATAGTGAATATGTCACCATCTCTCATTGAACTCCATTGATTTTCATTGTGTTGCTTTCCATGATTACAATGACCCTAAACATACACCTAAGGCCAAAGTTGATTTTCTGGAGAGGTGAGAGTGATTCAGTGATTAAGTATGACACCCAATCTGCGTATTTGAAGTGTTTTGAAGTGACTTTTCTGCTCATTTTCACATTATGTTCGATAGGCGACAAAACTTTTGTCTTGTGAAAATCTGCCCTGTCTGTGTTTAATAAAGGGTCAATCTTTCTTTGGTGCATGAAATTTATGTTTGTACATACATTTCCATTCGGGAGGGTTGTAGCTTTCATATGAGTGACTTCTGAAGCCAAGTGATTAATTGAAAGTCAGGTTATTAGCTGTTATTCCAAACAGATGGATAGGCGACAACTCTTTTGGAGGCGAGTGTAGTCATGAATAGTATGTATTACATAAGTAACCACAGTGTACTGTAGCCAGAGACCAGAGATGGTTTTACTCAAGAGAGTTCAGTGGAACCACCTCTAAGTGCAAACCTGTCACTTCAAACACACATGGACCAAAACGTATCTCTGGTTACATTGTTACAAGCATAACCTTAGAGAGAGAGAGAGAGCAGCACTAATACAGCAAGCTGTTCCTGACATGGTAAGTAGAAGAGAGACTACCAACAAGCCAGCTGCAATATTTAGTACCAGAACTTGCAGACTATCAAAGAGGTAGTAGATTCTATCTTCTTGCTACTATGACTGGAAGAACTTCTGCTACTGACACAGTAAATGGGGAGGGACTATCTTCAGTGTGGCTTAGTTGTTGTCCAACCATTTCTCTCCTATCCATAGACCTGTAATGTGATTGGTCAAATGACGTTCCGGTTCCTGTGACGTAAGCAGTCTAGCTAAACACGTGAAGGTCAGGGGCAGTGCAGTGCACTTTGTCTCGCGAAAAAAACCCTTATATTGGCATAAATTGAGGTCTGTGTTGAAGAAAAGTTATAATGGAAGGCGCAGGAGCAACAGACCCTCAACTGCAGCACTTCATCGAAATCGAGTCTCAAAAGCAGAGGTTTCAGCAACTGGTTCATCAAATGACTGAAGTGTGTTGGGTAAGTGAGTGGGGCTATGTTGACTTGGCTATCACTGCCACTGTTATCTATTAAACGTATTCCTTTGCGAGTAATCTCGGAAAACGGCTGTGAAATGATAAAAGAAACGAGTCGACGTTGTAACTGAATGTTATTTAACACAACAAAACGATACAGTTGCCGCTTCCGCTGCGGTTGAACTTATACAAAGCTAGCTACTGCTAACAGCTGGGCCTGCCGCCCCTCTGACAGTTTACAAATGGTGTCTTGCGGCATTCAATTTAAAAATGTATTCTGACAATCGCCTTAGAAACCAACCCTAAACGAAACGTTTTGCTGTTTTAGGAAAAATGTATGGAGAAACCGGGTCCAAAGCTCGATTCCAGGACGGAGGTCTGCTTTGTGAATTGTGTGGAACGGTTCATTGACACGAGCCAATTCATCCTCAACAGACTTGAGCAAACCCAGAGGAGTAGTTCGAGAGGCTCATTTTCAGAGTCCTTGTCTGACTAGCACCAGCGCTGATGGGGACTAATTTGTGAATCAGTGTCCGGTCAGCAGGTACGGCTTGGATGACTCCAAGCTTACTTGTGTACTGTCAGGCGAAACCCCATAAACTATATGGCCAAACAAATGTGACATTTGGAAGACAAAGTGCCTCTGTTCGTTGCATATGCCTGCAAAACGCCTGAGAAGGTAGGTCGTGGAGGAATCGTTGACCTCTCTCAGACTATAAACACAGAAGAAGGTATTTCTGGAGTAATTTTGTTTAGAGGTGTCGCTTCATGCGAGTGTGTTACCTGTGTTGTGGTTTTGGGGGTGGAAATGAGGCCTGCAACGCGCATGTGTGACCTCACCCCGCTTTGTCACTGAATGTCATCGCTCGCATTCGAGGGACACTTGATTCTGTTTCATTATAATTGTGTAAAATGATGGGATATAGTTTGTCCGAAGAGTCACGTTATTGAATATTGCAATAAAGGAAAAACACAAGTGGTAACTGTTGCGTAATTATTCCAGAAGTCCAACATCACTACTGTGCAAATAGACAATTCCAACAATGACATAAAACCACCAATTACAAGGCCTGCATTTTTCCAGTGATTCGGCAAGAAGGTTTTTTTTATTGGTCTATCATACCACATATGCAAGTTAACTTCCCACTATACCTACATGGGTACAACAAATATGAAGCGTTCAACTGTAGGTAACCAGACTTAGCTGTCATTATTAGATTAATGAGAATCTCATGGTACTACAACCAAAGATTCTCTATTCTAATGCATTTAGAACGTCTCTGGGGGTGTTTGCATGTAGCCTATCTTTCAAGCCAACTTTCAATGTATGCTATAAATAGCATACTATCTAAGGAACAAATGTAGGTACCCTACCACTGTGTACCTATGTGGGTACAACTGCTTGTCACTGGGCGTAGACCCCTTTTGTGAAACAATTATGTACCTTTTGAAAACATACTTTTTAAAACAAAAAAACATTATGAAGACTTCTGTCCTATACCTGCCTCAAAGGGGCGGTGGTGGCTCAGTTGTTAGAGGAGCCTGTTCAGCATGAGACATAAATGTAAAGCGCTTTGAGTGCTCAAAGGAGTGAAAAAAGCGCAATAAAAATGTAGTCCATTTATATCCTTTTGAATACAAAACAAGGTAGTGGTCATGAGATCACGTAACATTAGAAGCACAAGTACAAGATTTTTGGAGCTTTGGGTGAATAGAACAGACTGTACATGACATGATAAATTATGGTACATACACACAAAGCAATATGTTTTCTAGGTAACAGCTACATTATGCCCAGTCAGAATCAGAATCTATTTCAGGAGTGGGGAACCTTTTTCATTCGAGGGACCACTTCAAATTCCTCCAAGGGCTGTAAAAGTCCTCCGAGGGCTGTACTATGAACACAAACCAGGATATCCCCCTGCACTTTATGCCTTTATTGAAAGTAGTCACCTTAAAAACAGACCCCACCATCTCTAGGTCCCCTGATATAACCTAATTGTAATGTAAATGTAATTGTAATGTAAATGTAATGTAATTTCTAGGATTTCTTACAAAATGTGTCATATTTCATGCGAAGATGCATAACATTGAAATTATATCGGGGGCCTGATAAAATGGCCGCAAATGGCCCTCGAGACATAGGTTCCCCAACCCTGATCAAGTGCTATTCATGCCAAGGCACATTGTGTAAACACAGCATACAGTACCTAAATCAAAGTTGGGGCTTTGGGCACTATTGTTGCGCAAAGACAACCCCATTACAGCACAAGTGTGTTGAAGATGGCCTCATTCAGACACGTTTGACCAGGCTTCGACATTTCGCGTCATAAAGTGACGGCAAACTCAAAGGTACCCCCTCGGCGCCAAACACGTCTTCACTGACGGTTATATTAGGGTCAGGGAGAGGTCTAAGCCAACATGACATGCGACAAGGTACCCCTCGGCGTCAAAAATATTGCCGTCTGTTTAAATGATGCCAAGGGTGTGAGTCTGCAACATAGATTTATCACCCTCTGCTTGGTCTATATGCCAATGCTTTGTTTGCAGTCTTTAGTGCCATTGTTTCTCCTCTCGATCGACCCTGTTGCCAGTGTCCCGGGGTGGCACCTTCCCGTCGTCCCCAGGGGCACTCTCGTGGCTCGGCAACGGCGCGTAGGGCGGGGCCCACGGGGAACCCTGGTGCGCTTGGCGCAGGTAGAGCGGTAACGAGTCCCAGGTGAAGGTGATGTCTTTGAAGGCGTGCAGCAGGAAGATGCCCAGGATGATGGTCAGGAAGCCACTGATGGTGCCCAAGGCCCCGTCGGCCGTCATCCTCAGCCACTCCTTAAACAAGATGGCCGAACAGGCCATGACGGAGATGGTGAAGAACACGTAGTAGATGGGCGTGACGATGGAGGTGTTGAAGATGTCCAGGGCTATAATAATAACAATATATATTATTATAATTGATAATAATAATACATTTATTTGTATAGCATAATACATACAAGATGTAGCAGCTCACTGTGCTTTAACAGCTTAAAACAAAAAAAATGGATTATTTCGAAAAAGGCAAATATTTGGCAAAGGTTAATGTATGCTGGATGGCTAGCACAGAATTTGAAATGACAAAGTGAGAATAACATCATGGAATAACAAAGTGACAAAAAAAAGCCATAAAAATGCCAAGAATTAAAAAAAAAACCCTCTAAAAGTCTAAAAAGAATGGCATTAAGTCAGTAGAATTGACCTTTGTTCAGGTAGCTGATCTGGATGGTTATGCAGATCACCAGCATGACCAGCAGGCACCAGAAGAGGGGCTCCTTCAGGATGGTGGTGCCCGCGAACAGCTCCTTGATGCCGATGCCCAGGCCCTTGACGCAGGAGACGGACAGGGCGCCGATGACGGAGCAGATGAGGATGTAGACCAGCACGTTCTTCTGGCCGTAGCGAGGCGCCACAAAGAACATCAGCACCAGGCTGCTGGCCACGATGCACACCGTGAACACGATGAATCCTGACCAATGCAGAATAGGAGAGAAATTCATCATAAATAGCAGATCTATAGCATTGTTCATGCACACCGTGAACACGATGAATCCTGACCAATGCAGGGGTGCATTTCTCAAAACCATAGTTGCTAACGAATTTAGCTACTTTGTTGTTTGAAATGATGGAGAAAGTATGGAATCTGTACTGCTGTCATAAACAACACATTTATAGAATTTTACAGAATTTATTTCTGAATGTACGTATTTATAATACTGAGCAAAAACTATGATATTGGACAAGTGAAATCTGGACTCAGTGGGTAAAAATAAAAAGTTGTTTGAAAAAGACACATAATCTAACATCATAGGGTGTTTTAAAGGTGCTGTGCAAATCCAGGTGCAAATCCAGCTCCCCAACATGACTTTCAGGATAAACTACTTTAGTGCCAACACGTTTTGCATAGCATTTCATCAAAGTGACACTGGCAAAACCCATGAAAATCCTTATACGTCCTGACTTATGGCATCTCTTTTAACTGGGTGAATTACCTTGGTTTTTAAGTTTTTCTCTGCTATGGTGCTTAGTGATGCTTAGTGGAACCAAAGAAGGTGGATCTAACAAGAAGCGACATTTTGTTTCTTTTCCGGTATCCACTTTATGTTGGGTGAACGCCCCTTTAGGAGACCTTCGATTAGGAGACCTTTGCAGTCCTGAGGTTGAGAATCAATGAAGTCCCCTTAGCGCTGTAGATGGCGGTAGCGCACATCTTGCGCAAACACCTCAAAAAAAGAAGTAGTAGGGGACAACGCCCCCTTAGGAGACCCAACTTGAGCACACGCTTTTGCATTGAGTGGGCGTGTTTTGCGATATCTTGGTTTGATTCAGTATTTTTGGTGGAACTGCTTGTTACCAGAATGGCAATAACCTATACTATATTACCTGGATCTTTCAGCTTATCTACCATAGGGCTAAGTGATGCCATGGCACCTGTTATAAATGAATTGTTACCAGAATGGCCATAACCATTGACAGTATATAGAATGGCTATAACCTACCCATATATTGTAGGTGCAACGCACTGATGATGGCTGAAGGCAGGGAAAGCGTCTGCTGGTGGACATGGTGGTATAATAAATAATGAGACTCAGCTCGTGAGTGCAGTTTTTCTCCACTTTAGCATAACCGATATATTACATGGGTCTTTAAGCTTGTCTGCCATACCTGTTACAAGGAAGGTGTTACCAAAATGGAGATAAGCTACATACTACCTGGGTATTACCTACTGTATATAATACTTGTGTCTTTGTATTGTGCTTGTCTGCCATGACACCTGTTATAAATGAGTTGTTACCAGAATGGCAATTACCTATATAAATACTGTCTATATATTACCTGGGTCTTTGAGGTTGTCTGCCGTGACACCTGTTATAAAGGAGTTGTTACCAGAATGACAATAAGCTAAAGTATATATTACCTGGGTCTTTGGGATTGTCTGTCATGGCACCTGTTATAAATAAGTTGTTTCCTTAATGTCTATAACCTATACTATATACAGTATGCAGTATATTACCTGGGTCTTTGAGCTTGTCTGCCATGGCGCTGAGGGAGGCCACCTCCTCCTCCTGGGGGGCGTGGATGACCATCACGGTGGAGCCCAGGATGCACAGCAGGCAGCCGATCTTGCCGTGCACATTCAGACGCTCGTCCAGGAAGTAGGAGGCCAGCACAGCACTGTGGGATACACAGAGGATGTAAAAAAAGTTGCACATCCACGCACATCAGTAACACAGGTGCTGGATCAAACAGGGGATAACGGAAAGGAATTGATAAAGGTCTGCAACACTGTTCCATGCTCCCAAAAAAGTTTAATGGTCGTGGGAGGTGTTAGTCTTTAAAAGCATTTGTCAGTGCCATACTTTTGGAAATTGTTTTGGTGCGCATTTGTAACATAATTAAGGCAGGCAGCCAAAAATATTATTTTGAGGCTGGTGTTGTGAATATGAATCCTGAAAAGCTTTGGCTTTGATGGCCCCAATATGTAGTCTATGTAAATATTCCCAAAAATGATTGATGGCAAAAGTATGTTCAGCTTAAAATGGAGAAAACCGCACTCTAAAGCTCAGTCTCATTATTTATTTTGCCACCATGTCCACAAACAAATGTGTTCCAGCCCTCAAGCCATCATTAGGTTGTCAAAATATGTTCAGGACATCGAAGGATATACAATGCACACTGGAACAATTGAAAAGGCTCTTCAACATAACATTAACCATGTACAGTAGTACACTGTGTGTGTGTGTGTGTGTGTGTGTGTGTGTGTGTGTGTGTGTGTGTGTGTGTGTGTGTGTGTGTGAGAGAGAGATAACATACCTCACCAAGACACTCAGTGCTCCTAGAGGTGTCACTAGGGTGGCTGGGGCAAAGGCATAGGCCGCAAAATTAGCAGCTTCCCCTGCCCCCACTGCCAAACAGAGATGAGCAACACATATTACGCATTACAAACATGTTATTATTACACATTACACATTACAAACATATGTTATTATTTCACTCTGAGATGTAAAGTTCAGTAAAAGGTAGGTAACACAGCTCACAAAAAGGTTTAATTTATTAAATAAACCTTTCATGCTATACGTTGGGGGCTGACTGAATTAGATTAAAGTTGTCACAAAGACCCCAACAATGACTTTGCCTTTGGGGTGTGAAAACAAAGCCCACTATGTTCAAGATGGATAAAGTGACCTTTGTGTAACACTGCACAAGATCAAAGCGCCTACAGCGGGCTGAGAGCAAGCTGGGATAGGCTATCCAAGATCTGTGAGTGGACCGACATTACAAGCATTATTGACAGTGGCACTTACTTGATATAAGTCCAGCCCACCATAACCACTCTTTGAGGTATGCATATCCCCCTTGACCTAAAGCAGAATTAAGGCGAGCATTAAAAGTTGTGCTCAACTGCGAGAGAACAATATGCCATGCTTTTCATAGAGAGAGAGAGAGAGAGAGAGAGAGAGAGAGAGAGAGAGAGAGAGAACATTACCCGCTCGCATAGACCCTTTGCTCGCCAAGCGCAGGAGCCCTTTCTTTTTTAAAATAAAGCTTCCCCCAATGAAGATACAGGAACTGACGGCCAGAGAAAGTCCAATGTAGAAGTCAAGCGAAGTCGCAGAATCCATCTGCAATAGTAAACTAACATTTCAGATATGAAAACATCCGGATAGCATTGGTGGCAATTATCTGAACAATTCTGAATTCTCTTGCGAGCTGTGCAGTCAGCCGGTGGATTCCAACCACTCGTTAGTCATGTGATCATGTGAACTCACAGACTTCAACGCACCAAAAACTTAAAAGCAGCGATTTTAGTAGTAGTATAAGACAGTTGTTTTAGTTGCTGGATATTTAAATCAAAAATAGAGCCTACAAACCATTTAGCCTACTGCTTAAGTTGTTCGCCAAATGGCTAAAATTCAAGCGAGGCTGGAAACCACTTCCTCAAATTGTGGTGTGAGAATCGAGCTTTTTAATGTGCTATTATTGAGGCGTCATCACATGTAGGCTGCATCACCACCATGTGCGATGCAACAATCCTAAAAACACAAGAACTCTCTAGGCGAACTAAACAAATTGAAGCACAACTTTAAAAAACTCGTATCAGTAGGCTACTCTGATCAGTACGATTGCAAATGTATTGTGTGACCTACCGTTCATCACGACGACAAACGCGTTACATTGAGAATAGACTACATGGGCTACTACATGTCTATTGATGGTCTGAGCTGTCAAGATCAAGAAAGGAGAGTGAAATTTCTGAGCCAGTCAGGTGAGTAGAAGCGGTGCCTTTTAGTGACAGAGTGACGTCAGCACGTAGCACGCACATCCCGGAAGTTTAGGTCTGTCAGTCAGTCGCCTGCTAGAAGGCACCGTCAAGGCATGCTTTTTCAGTGTAGTTAATCTCTCAACAACAAAACATGGCAAGGCTCACGACTAAAACAATGAGAAGGAAGCAGTGCGTTCGCAGTTCGCATTTATTTAAATAGCCCACCAACACAGGTTTGCCAAGGGACTTGTCAACGCTCGGCATGAGGATCAAACCACATCTCCGTGTGCTTGCTCGGTGCTTGGAGGAGCCAGTAAGGTCAAGGTGGCAGGGCTCAAAGTTATCCTCAGCATGGAGTTTTCAAAGACGGCCATCGCAACTAATGCACACAGACGAGGCTGGAAAAATGTTTTACATAACAACACCAATATTCTATGTGAACGCAGCACCTCACATTGGGCACTTGTACTCAGCGGTGATAGCCGACTGTTTGCACAGGTCAAGACTTCTACGAGGATTCAACTCCAGATTTGCAACTGGTAAGTCAATATAATTAAACTGCACACCATGCGTGCCATCAGAGGCGATTCTTCATTATCCAAATTCTGTCTTGCACATTGAACTGAATTTGTATGAAATGCGTTATATAAACAATGTTGCCTTGCAGGGACTGATGAGCATGGTCTGAAGATCCAGCAAGCGGCAGAATCCGTCCAAAAGCACCCCCTCGCGTTCTGCAGTGAGGTTTCTGAGAAATTCAAGCACCTCTTTACAAAAAGCAACATCTCATACACTGATTTCATCAGAACCACAGAAAGCAGACACCGCAGCGCAGTAGAGCATTTCTGGACTGTACTTCTGAAGAAAGGCCTCATCTACAAAGGGTCCTACGAAGGCTGGTACTCCACACAGGATGAGAGCTTCCTCACTCCAACTCAGGTCACCAAGGTTACAGATGCCAATGGGAACGAAATAACAATATCCACTGAGAGTGGTCACAAGGTAAGATTTGTTTCTCACTTATTGTGACCGTACCACCATCATCATATGAAAAGGGAAGTCTTCATCATAACGTACACCCATCCTCACCACTCCTATAACTTATTTGTGCATGAAATAACTATTGCCAACCATAATCTATGTACATGTCCACCTGAAATTTGCTATCTGCAAATAACTGTATTTAGACACTAAACTACATTTCATGAACCTAAATGTATACATGTGTAATGACAATAAAGTCATGGGCAAGCGGTTAGGGCGTCAGACTTGTAGCCCAAAGGTTGCCGGTTCGACTCCCAACCCGTCAGGTTGGTGGGGGGGAGTAATCAACAAGTGCTCTCCCCCATCCTCCTCCATAACTGAGGTACCCTGAGCATTGAAGGCGCTATTGAAGGCTGCCCCCTTGCACGGGTGAGGCATAAATGCAATTTTGCTGTGTGCTGTGGAGTGCTGTGTCCCAATGACAATGGATGTTGGAGTTTCCCAATGGGCTTTCACTTCAAATGTATCCAATCTAACCATGTCCTCCATTGTGTTTTTTTTGTTGCTTCAGGTGGAGTGGATGAAGGAGGACAACTACATGTTCCGTTTGTCTGAGTTCCGTGCCCCTCTTCAGCAGTGGCTGAGGGACAACCCCAGCGCAGTCCAGCCGGAGAAGTTCTACCACATCGTCCTGCAGTGGCTGGACGATGACCTCCCCGACCTGTCCGTGTCTCGGCACAAAAGCCGACTTCAGTGGGGCATCGGAGTCCCGGACGACCCCGAGCAAACCGTCTACGTGTGGCTGGATGCCCTCGTCAACTACCTCACCGTGGCCGGATACCCAGAAGGCCACGGTCTGTGGTGGAGCGCAGCTCATCACATTGTTGGCAAAGACATCCTGAAATTCCACGCCATATACTGGCCGGCGTTCCTCATGGCGGCAGACTTGCCCCTCCCCCAGGTGGTCAATGTCCATTCTCATTGGACGGTGCAGGGCAAGAAGATGTCCAAGAGCTTGGGGAACGTGGTGGACCCCCTGGACACAGCACAGAGATACACCGTGGATGGTGTCAGGTACGATACGATATCATACGTTTTTATTCAATATCTTAACAGATAAAGATAATCACAAATATATATACTCTTGGCTCCATGCTCCAACTGATAGCATATTGGGAAACCCCTGCAGGTTACACTAAAATTTTGAGTGTTTATTTTTTTCCCCCCACCAGGTACTTCCTCCTCAGACAAGGCGTGCCGGACCATGACTGCGACTACGATGACGCCAAGCTGGTGAAGCTCCTCAACAGCGAGCTTGCAGACGCTCTCGGTGGGCTGCTGAACCGGTGCACGGCCCCCTCCCTGAATCCCACGCAGACGTACCCACAGTTCTGCCCCGGCTCTTTCCCCATGGGCTCTCCTGAAGAACCCAAAGGGAGAACCAAGCCAGAAGACTACCACATGGTCCAGTCTGTCACAGAACTCCCATCAGTGGTTCTAGAACACTTGGACAGCCTGCACATTTACAAGGCTCTGGAGTCCATCAGTGCGTGCGTAAGGCAGACCAACGGCTTTGTCCAGAGACACGCGCCCTGGAAGCTTGATCTGGCGGACGCTGCAGACAAACGGTGGCACGACACCATCCTCCACGTGTCCATGGAGTGCCTGAGGGTTTACGGGACCCTCCTTCAGCCTGTGGTGCCGGGGCTGGCTGACAAGCTGCTCTCCAGGCTTGGGGTGAGGTCTGAGGAGCGCACCTGGGAGGTGCTGGGCTTTCTGGAAAGGTACTATGGGCGGAAGTGTGCCTTTGAGGGGCGCACACTGGGCCCAGAAACTGGAGTCCTTTTCAACCGTCTCGAACGAGACACGGGAAAAGCCAAGCCCAAAACCATCAAGAAAAATAAACTAAAATCCCATTAAATTATGACTGTATGCCTTTTTTTGCTACCATTAAAGTTTGTTGGGGACAAAAAGTGCATTCATCATTGTAGCAGCTTCATAATGCACACCAGTTGCGGAACAATTGCACATAGGGCCCTGGGCAAGACACTTACAGGGCCCCGATACGGCCTGCCAAGGTCACAATAGGGCCCCCATGACCAATACAAGACTGCCCTGGGGCAAATGCCCTGCTCGCCCTCCCTATAGCTCCGCCCCTTATGCACACTGTTATGCCAGTGGAATGCTGGAATAGTCATTGAAAAGACCATACTAATATAATACTACACTACTACAAAATTACACAGAGCATTTAGGAATACATTACAACGTGGTCACTGTCATTCTGGTAAGAGAAAATCCATTACAGTGGCCATGTCTTAAAACTGTTTCTTAACTGGTGGGGAGGGACCCAAAAGTGGGTCGCAGAGGGGTCTTGGGTTAGCCTGGTGAACCAGCGCCACCCGCTGGACGGCAACATGTCTGGTTTACCAGGCTAGTCTTGGGTGGCTCGTGGAGCTGAGGTGTACAACTGTATAACTCCCCCATTTATTGTTAGTCACAAAATTCAGACCAAATACAGAGATCAGGAAAAAGCACAGAACAGAGCAGAGTGGAGAACCTTTGTTGCTACTCTACTTGACAGGAGACAAAATGGGCAGTAAGTAAGCAAGTACAGTAATGAATAAATGACTGTCATGTTGAAGAAAGGGTTAAACTTTGTCTCCACTAGTTGATAGACATGTGTATCAGCATATACGGTAGTACAAATGCGGATGCATGCAAAACATACTGGATGTATGCTACCAAATGTATGGTTATATTTTTTATTAATTAGAATAAATTGACCCGTTTCCAACAACAGAACATAAAATTGGGTCACTACGTAATGTCCGTAGAAAAATTGTGGGTCTGGGCCCCATGACTATTTCAGTTAAGGAGTGTGATGAAGCGGTCTGCACACTGTGTATTAACTCCAAAAATACTTTGTTTCATTTAAACATATGGCAACGTTTTGATCCAACAAAGGGATCTTCCTCAGGCAATGAGAACAATGGTCTAAGTTGACTTCTATCACATGACCTACAGGTAGGCTACCTGGCGGAAAGGTGAGCGCACCCTAAGGTGACAAGTGGCATAGCATGCGCCTTGGCGCGCTGGCATACAAATTCAAGACCAGTGATCACAACCGGTTAAATGAAATAAAGTATTTTTGGAGTTAATACACAGTGTGCAGACCGCTTCATCACACTACTTTTTGTCTGGCACCTGGACAACTACCTGTGGATGTGCGCACCCTACCTCCAAACACTATTTCAGTTAAGGACCAACTGTCTGAAAAGATGAACGTGGCCCTGACGTGGCCTAACGGTAGGGCACTGGGTTACTACACTGGCGACCTGGGTTTGATTCTGCCCTGGGTCATTTGCAGAGCCTTCCCTGTCTCTCCTCCACTGTCCTGTCAAAAATAAACGCAAAGATAAACCTATGGCCTTTGTCAGCCCTCATGTACAGTGCCCTCCATAATTATTGGCACCCCTGGTTGAGATGTGTTAAAAGCCTTAACATAAATTCAGTGTTTGTTGCAGAAGAATACTGTCACACTGAAAATTTTAGGAAAATGTAGCCTTCAACTCAAATGAATTGTAGGAAAATAAAAAAAATCCCTGACTAAAAAATAATTATTTTTCATTAAATCACCTGTTCCACAATTATTGGCACCCTTAACAATTCCCAGGAAATAAATATAATTGAAGCATTTCTGTCATTTCTACAGTAGTTTACAAAGTTTACCAGAGTATGTAGGACCATTTAATTAGTAATTCATCACTTCCTGTTTCCCTGGGGTATAAATATGACGTGACACGAGGCCATTTCTCTTATCCACTCTTAAACATGGGAAAGACAAAGGAACACAGCATACAAGTGAGGCAGATGTGTGTCGACCTTCACAGGTCAGGCAGAGGCTACAAGAAGATTGCCACTCAACTGCAGCTGCCCATATCTACTGTGAGAGGAATAATTAAGAAGTTCAAAACAACTGGAACAGTGGTAAACAAGCCTGGACGAGGACCCAAGTTTATTTTGCCACCACGCACAGTGAGGAAGATGGTAAGAGAAATCAAAATATCTCCAAAGCTCACTGTTACAGAATTACAACAAATGGTAGCATCCTGGGGTCACAAAGTCTCCAAATCAACCATCAGGCGCTGTCTACACGCCAACAAGCTGTTTGGGAGGCATGCACGGAGAAAACCTTTCCTCACCCACAATCATAAACGCAAACGTCTGGAGTTCGCCCAGCGGTATTGGGGCTTCAACTGGGACTGTGTGCTTTGGTCAGATGAGACCAATATTGAGCTTTTTGGCAACAAACACTCTAAGTGGGTCTGGCGTGCCACGAAAGATGCGCATGCTGAAAAGCACCTCATACCCACTGTGAAGTGTGGGGGTGGGTCAGTGATGCTGTGGGGCTGTTTCGCTTCCAAAGGCCCTGGGAAGCTTGTTAGGGTGCATGGCATCATGAATGCTTTGAAATACCAGGACATTTTAAATCAAAATCTGTTGCCCTCTGTCAAAAAGCTGAAGATGGGTCGTCACTGGGTCTTTCAGCAAGACAATGACCCTAAATATATGGCCAAATCTACACAGAAATGGTTAACCAGACACAAAATCAAGCTCCTCTCATGGCCATCTCAGTCCCCAGACCTCAACCCCATTGAGAACCTGTGGGGTGAGCTGAAGAGGAGAGTACAGAGGAGAGGACCCAGGTCTCTGGATGATTTAGAGAGATTCTGCAAAGAGGAATGGCTGAAGATCCCTCTTTCTGTCTTTTCCCATCTTGTGAAACATTATAGGAGAAGATTAGGTGCTGTTTTGTTGGCAAAAGGGGGTTGTACAAAATATTAACAACAGGGGTGCTAATAATTGTGACACACATTATTTGATGTCAAATAATTATTTCTTTATGTGGGATTTTTTCCCCACTGAATAAATGCACTTGTATTGAAGGTTGGATTTTTCTCTTTTTTTCCATTAAGGTCCCATATTATTTAGAGAAAAATAATAATAATTGGAAGCTAAAAAACACATCTTAACCAGGGGTGCCAATAATAATGGAGGGCACTGTATATTCGAGCATGACCCCTAGGTGGAAGCAGACATCACATTTTAAGTTTTCTCTGTTCTATGGTGAATTACACAAGGAAAAAAAAGGCAGTCATTTATTTGAGCACATCATCCAGAACCTATTTACATAAAATCTTCTGAAAATCCAAACATTTAATTTGGAGGGCTCAGTTTTGAGTTGGTAAAATGGTCTACAACTATCTGTGTTGGCAATTTTGTTCCACATTGTATAATTGACCCTATCAGATGAAAAATTACTTATTCCAAAATATCCAGAGATGATTGAAACGTGATATGGAATTTACTAAAATACTTTGTGCCCACTCAGTAAGGTTAATAGGCGATGGTTAGTAAGTTTTATGGGAAGAGTTTTTCAGGATTCATTTTCACAACACTGGCATCAAAATATTTTTGGGCTGACGTCCTTAATTCTATAATAAATGCACACCAAAGCAATTTCCAAAAGTAATGTGCAAACCAATACATTTAAAGCATAAGCATAAAGTAAAATAGTGGAGTTTGCCAAGTTTCCAGAAATATACAAAAAACTCGACCCTGTCGCCACAAAGAAAGTGGTAGGAAGGAGATAAGACTTTCCCAATTTCCCCACCTTTCATCCATCTTGATTCATGTGCAAGTTTTTCAGCTGGCCAAAGCACCACCGCTACCAGAATTAATTAAGTCCCGTCACCACCAAACCATATTTTTAAAAAAGAATTTAATGCTTGCTTTATGTTTTGAATTGATAATAGTAACTGCATCAATCTTGGAAGTGGCAGATAATTTCCTTGGTGTCGCTACTGTATGGCCTGAGGATGCAAGATGAATATAAATTGGTGATCGTTTTTAATAGCCTGTGAGGAAACCATTTTCTAAGAAATATTAGGGTTTTTTTTTGTTGCCTTGCCTGATTGCATCTGACCATTTTATTGCAATATCAGCCGCACACAGTTGGCTTAATCGTCTTAAGTCAACACACTTAATTGAATCATACCCCCAAAAAATTATACTAATCATTTTCCTAAATCCAGTTGAGGAACCAGTGTTTGCTTGTAACCATGATGAGTCTAGTTGATGGCAGAGTGCTAAGCTGGTCTGGGACCAAAACACTTCCTGGGCATTTAAGATCATGACCCCTGGGGACACTTGGTCCACCAGGAAAAAAACGCTGATTATTACCAGCCCAGCCATGGCACTAAGCAGAACGATGAGACGAAAATAAAGACCACAGCATAAAAACAGACATGATTTGTTTTAATGAGAAATACACCAAACTGAAAAAAATTGTACAAATTGAAATAAAATAAAAATTGCATTATTCTTATAATTTCTCGCACATCATCTCTTCTTTTTTTTTACATTGACTCTTCCATTGTATGACTCCATGATCGCTATTTCACAGCAGAGTGCTTCTTTCCCGGGAGAGAGATCATAATTACATGTCTGAAGTCAGCTCCTCATATCGGTCGACTGCAGGGCCCAACTGTGTGGAGCGCTGTACACAGGCTACAGGTCGTATCAGCAGGGCCGCTGACAGGTTAGGCTAGGCCCCCGGACAAAGTCATCTCAAAGCCCCTCTCCAACAACTCAATACATACAAAGTAATGAGAACCCAATTCTGGACCCCCTCCTTCTCTCTCTGGGCCTGGGGCAACTGACCCATTTGTCCGCCCCTGTCAGTTTCCCTGCATATTAGCATTACGGTGATCCACCAAGCTACTGTCCTTTTCAAAGTGACATCTTTGAAGTCTACCACAAGATGGGAAGTGATGTGCTGCAGGCCTCTCCACATCCGTGTCCATGTCCACGTCCACATCACCTCACAATCCATGACAGAAACACCCAGGAACACATGCTCACATACGTCCTTACACACACTAACAGACGCACACGCACACACGCTAACACACACGCTAACACACACACATACACACACACTAACATAGTCCATCTTCCACTCAATAGTAGGTGCCGGTGTTCTGTCCAGGTTGCGTATCTGGTAGGATAAAGACACAGACAAAAGATGCATGCATATTAGGAATATTCAAGAGTAAGTGGAGAGAGAGAGTATCATCCTAATTGGTGTGTGTGTGTGTGTGTGTGTGTGTGTGTGTGTGTGTGTGTGTGTGTGTGTGTGTGTGTGTGTGTGTGTGTGTGTGTGTGTGAGGTCTTACTTGAGAGTTGCTGCTGCAGCTGTCTGACCAGGGCTGCCGTCTGTTGTTGCTGCTGAGTCTGTTGCATACCCTGCCGAGGAAACTGGTCACACACACACACACACACAAACACACACAAACACACACACACACAAACGGACACGGACACAGACACAATTAGGAGGATACCAAAACAGTAGTATGATGAATAATCAAACGTACATCATTGTTAAACTGCCGGCTAGGCTACACTCCATATACTCTTCAGAGCAAATACATACCACCCACTCTTTAAGCATATGGCCATAACTGCTACAATAAAGACACGACTGTAATATAATTGACTAATGAGCCTTAACTGACTGTCTCAGTCTGCGTTTAAGCTTAATTTAGTTTCTAATTCACCCGTTTCTTTTCGCCCTACCCCATTTGTCTGTGGGGGAGCAGAGTTGGCAGAGTTTGGCTGGTTTATCAAGACAAAGTCCGCAACACAAGTATGGTCCCACAGGAAGCTTGTTGATTACATTAGCTTTCCTGGTTTGATCCAGATCTCAGATGTAGGTAGATGTGCGCGCTAAAGCTTATGGCCCGACTAACATTATTAACTAGATGAACCCTAGTGGCAGAAAAAAATATTTTTGTTTCTACAATGCTCTAAAAGTTTTCTTTTCTTTTTGAATCATTGTAGTAAGCCAAAGGGGTGGGTTTAGCATGGTGATGATATGGATATATTACTGGCCTATTTTGTGCAATTATGTTGTTTGAACGCTAACCACTGCTTCCACTGGGTTGCCTACCCAAAACAATGTTCCCACTCTAATTCAGCTATAAAATTCCATGATTTTCCATGACTTTCCAGACCCAAAAAACCTGAATTACCATGACCACTTCCGGAAAAAAAGAAATTACGTTAAAATGTTTTTAAAAAAGTGTTAAAAGTGTAAAAACTGAAGATTATCTTCACCGCCGAGCCACCGCCAGACTTAGGTGGGCTCATTGCATTCTAGAATGTTGCACATTACAGCACAAAACCAAACGGTCTCTGGCGAAGCGTTGTAGTAAGAAACAATGTTATACACGAAACAAAAAAGGGCTTGCTTCTGCACAAATGTCAAGACAATTCCATGATATTCCATGACTGTGCATGCAAAATGGCAAAATTCCATGACTTTCCATGACTAGAAAAACTTTCATGAAATTCCATGATATTCCAGAAATTCCATGACCCGTGGGAACCCTGCCAAAAGCGTAGATGTTAGCCAGTTAGCAACAAATTAGCTAACGTAATTAGCAACTATTGTTTCGAAAAATGCACCATACTCTTGCAAATGTAATTACAATACTAAGACAATACATGGTTTCAACTTTGTAATACAGTACTAGTCTTGCAATCACATCTGTAAGAGAATGTCTACTTCATACAAGTCAAAAGATACATTTTAGTGTATATTATTTGAACAGCCGGCAACACAACACGTTTACAGGTCCTTGTCGTTCATTCTTTCCCCATCACCACCAATTGACTTTCATTGGCTTTCCCAATGTTTTCCCCTAAAAAAGGGCGTAACGCACATGGAAAACGTCACGGCGCTCATGCGTATCACCAGGCCATGGCCTGTCTGGCTCACCATGGGCTGCTGTGGGGGCAGTGGCTGCATGCCGAGGGCCTGGTTCTGGGCCTGCTGTGCGGGCGGCTGCTGGCCCTGTGCGGACACCTGCTGTTGCTGCTGCTGCTGCTGCACCTGCTGGGGCTGCACTTGCTGAGCCTGCGCCTGCTGCTGCTGCTGCTGCACCTGCTGCTGTTGAACTTGCTGTTGCTGTTGAACCTGCTGCTGTTGCTGCTGTTGTTGCTGCTGCTGCTGCTGCTGCTGCACCTGTGATCAGTGGACACAGGTAGAGGGGTCAAACATGTGTTATAACCAAAGAATGTACATCGGAAAATAACTATTACTGGCTGGAAAATGCATTGGCTACGGTGTAGCACGGGGGCGTAGCACGGGGGCGTAGCACGGGGGCGTAGCCTGAGGACACAGAGTGCATGGGTAGTGGGTGCGATGGCATGATGGATAAAAAAAAATGTGTCACCGGAAACTCCGCAAAATCACTCTAGATGTCCGGAATTTGAATTGCATTGTGGGTGCGAGCGGCTGCTGTGAGTTCCGGCCTGGTTGAAAGAGGATGTCCGGCTGTCAATGTTCAGTTTGTGGCCAAATTAACTACAGCTGTCCATCAGCGTTAATAGCCGGGGATAATTAATGACAGCTGTCAAAAATTCACTGTGTCTTATGACCTGTTCCACACTCCAGCCCGGGCGGTAGTGGCATTGTACTTTACCATGCCTCCAGTACTGACCGTAGAAGAAGAAAGTGACTCCCAGGGGTGATGGTGAAAAAAAATCCTGAGCCTGAACTTTTTCCCCTGCTTTAACGACGACGACAAGATACTGCATAGTGACACATTATTCAAACATTTAATAGTGTATGACCATTATTCAAGCCTGATAGTAGAAGAAAACCCTGAACCTGTAACAGTTTTTGAGATAAGAATACCTAATGGCTAATTATTATCAATGTTTTTATTTTTGCAAACGCTGTCAAGTCTGAAATCAGGCATGGAGCCTGAATACTATCAGCCCGTGGTCATGCCATACTACACTCTTACGACATCGTCTTCACTACAGCGTCTTTGGTGAAAACATACCGCAATTTACAGTACGTCAGTGATGACATGAAAGCCAAAGGTGCATAGCTCCGTACCAATGGAGGGGAAAGTGTGAAAGGTGAAAGCGAATAAATCGTGTTATGTGAGGCAGTCTCGGACTACCAATTGTAGCTTCAATTTATTTTCACAGAATCACTGGGACGTCAGGACAATTTACTGCCAATTACAAAGTAAGTTCCATTTCATTTCCAATGACATGAACAATTCTGAGAGCCACAGTTACACACAGCACATCACCATTAGAGCCATTCACATTTCAAATGCTTCCAAGTGAGGACTGAATGAACATGTGGATAGATGGATAGATGTAGCCTGATAAATCATCCTAAATGTGAGATTGGATGTGTAATTTAGTCTGGCCCCGATGAATAGTACATCGGAAGATTTTTGATGAGAACAACCCATTGTCTTTCAAACCATGCCTGTGCCTATAGGCTGGCGCTGTGACCAATCAGTGCTATCTTTCTCGTTGATGTGCTTTCCCAACGTTGCAAGCTTCGTCGTCACTCCCTCAAAACCCCGCCCGCTTTGATTCAAAACAAATCTCTGCGTTGTGATTGGTTTGCCCAGATTCTTGGCAAGCCTGGCAGACCACTCAAACGATGCAAGGCCAGACCACTCGCAGCCAAAAAAATGTTGGCGTCCAGCGGGTGGCGCTGGTTTACTAGGCTAGGATAGATGGCTTAGAAATGGAAGAACTGCAATTTGTCAGGGGATAATAGAGCTAGAATGCACAGTCTCAAAGTGAGGACTGCATGAATGAATGATTATGAATGAAATTAATGAATGGCTGGCTAAGAGATCAAATTAAAAAGCTGCATAATAATACTAATTATCGGCGACCACACCCTCCCGACTTACCCTGAGAGCTTGTGCCTGTTGTTGCTGTCTGAGGTACTGCTGCTGCGCCTGCTGCTGCTGGACTTGTTGCACCTGTTGCTGTTGCACCTGCTGTTGCTGCGCCACCTGCTGGACCTAGTCAGAATTACAACATTACAATACAATTACAATTAGGTGCTGGTTATACGTATGCTGACATTTGTAAATGCAGATATTTTTTAATAGTTAACACATGACAACACACACTTGCACACACTCGAACACATTCATTCGCGCACGCACACCCATCCACACTCACGTCCATCCACAAGCACGCACACACGTCCATCCACACGCACACACACACCTGTTGCTGCTGCTGTGCTTGTGCCTGTGCCGCCACGGCCTGCTGCTGCTCCAGCTGCATCTGGTTCTGGCGCGCGGCCGCCATGTTGGGGTGCACGCCCTGCGCCGCGCCCATGTGGCCCCCCAGACCCTGCATCTGCAGCTGGGACTGCTGCATGGCCTGGTGCCCCGGGAACCTGCAGAGAGGGGGAGAGGAAATGTCACCATTACCTTACATGACATGACATGACATTACATTACACTGGTACGGCTGGTACCTTGGAAACCTAGAGAGGGGGAGAGGAGATGTCATCATTACATTATATTACATTATATTACATGACATTACATTACACTGGTACAGCTGGTACCCTGGAGAGAGCAATATAGGAAAGTAATATTATTACATTACATTACACTTAGCTGGTGCCCTGGGAACCTGGAGACAGCAGAAGAGGAAAGTAATATTATTATATTACATTACATTATATTACACTCAACTGGTGCCCTGGGAACCTGGAGGGAAGAGAAAAGGCCATTATTATATTACTTCAATTCGCTTTGCATAAAAGTGTCAGTTAAGTGTAATGTAGTTTGGTCTTGGACAGGATGTTCGCTACAGCCCCTGAAGCAGTGTGGGGTTAGGTGCCTTGCTCAAGGGCACCTCAGCCATGGAGTGAGAGAGGGAGTGGTTGGGATTCGAACCTGCAACAGTCCGTTCTGAACCCATCTCCAAAACCACTAGGCCACGAACTGCATCATACATCATTACATTGTAGCATAATATTCGGTGAAGTTCAACTACAAACTGTCGCTCAAATTGTCCCTTGTCACCCAAACTGCTTCTTTCGCCAGCTCCTCAATGCAAAAGCCAATTACTTCCGTCTCGTTGTCAAATAACTACGAATAACTCAACAATGCCCCCTCCTCTCACCTCTGGATGTTCTGCATGGGGTGCGGGTACCCCCCCGGCGCCTGCTGGTGCACGTAGCCGCTGGGCCGCTGTGGCATCTGCCGGGGGTCCACCACGCCCGCGTTGGTGCCCGGGTGCCCGCCCTGGAAGTTCTGGTTGCCGTACGACTGGTTGACGATGCCGCCGGGCTGTGCCGGGTGCGACTGCATGCCGGTTATGTGAGTGTAGCTCTGGTAGGCCTGTGAGGATGAGATTGGAATATGATATTTATTATGATATTTTACACGTCCGATACGGTTACAAAAACACTCAATAGAGAGACATAGGGCTGGGTTCAAAAGATCGATCCGCGATCCAATATTGATTCACATTCGAAAAGTATGATATCGATTCAAAACCTTGTGGATTGATCTTTTGCCGATGATTATGGGTGCTATTTTCTGAACCACATCCCGTAGCTGTCTTCCACATTCATGTAAGATACATGCAAAAATACAAAAGGCCTGTTCATGTAAATAGTGCCAGTCTTTTCCCACCTTTCTCGCTCATACCAAGTTTCACTTCCTTCTCTTATACCAAGGTATTTTATTTTTGTATGGGTTTCAGAGGCTGAGAAATTTAGGCTTTTATAGCCAGTCTTAGAATTCTAGGCATCAATGGGTTTGAGTGACAACCCGGTAAAACAGAGGACCGATATTCAATCGAATCGAATCGAATCGTGGATTATTTTGCATTGTGACCTTCTGCATTGGAATTGATTCCCAGCCCTAGAGAGAGACAATATTGCCATCCCACCTGTAGGATAGAAGACAAGATGACAATATTAGTATGGATGGAACAAGAAAGCCATTTAGGTGCTGTTTCCACGTAGCTGGATATTTTTATATGTGGATATTTTCTCCTGGTTGCATTGGTTTTGCATTGGTTTTGGCCTTCCGTTTCCACGTAGCAGATATTTAAAATCCAGGTATAAAAAGCAGGAGAAAAAAATATTGTGTCTAGAGGGCTAAAACGCATTTGTTACAATGGAGGATTTATTTTTATCCACATGTTGCGTTTACACCTCAACAGGAGAAAAAAATACCCTGCTAAAAAAATATCCTGCTACGTGGAAACAGCACCTTAGTTTGTTTTAAAACTGGGAGCGTTCTTGCACAGTTCTACCACTGAGTCCAGGAGTCCACCGAGTCTTCTTCAAAAATGATATCACTTTGATGTAAATTTCAGTTCATAATTGAACTTAAAAAAAATCACTGCCAAAGACATCCAGCATTATGCGTTCACTCTTAACTATACACCAAACGGAACAATACACCTATGTAGACTTTTTTTGAAACGGAAAAGGTTTTTCCACACAAAACAAAGCTCAAAATACAGATATGGTAGGACTTGGATTGCAACATCGATACTGTGTGCCTAGTATACCAATATTGTCTTGCATGACACTTCTCCACAATCCACATGGAAACGTACGTGGATTGTGTAGAAGTGTCATGCAAGACAAACTTTATTGTCTGTTTGCACAGAAATGTATCTTATCTTAACTAAAACAAGTGGATGTGGGCACTTGCCTGTGTTGGCTGCATCTGCGAGTACGGCTGGTTGTGGACGGGTCTCATGTGGATCTGGTTCTGAAAAGGACACAAACATACTGTCTTAATAGTGACTATTATTTTGTGGTCATGTAGTTGAATTAAGCAAAGGTATCAATTACCAATGATGCATCGAATAGAATCGGCAAAAAAAAAAAACACCACGGATTGACGGATGACATAGCATTAGCCTTGTGTGTCATTGGTAAGCTGAATGGTGGTATACAGGCAGGGTGTGTGTGTGTGTGTGTGTGTGTGTGTGTGTGTGTGTGTGTGTGTGTGTGTGTGTGTGTGTGTGTGTGTGTGTGTGTGTGCGTGTGTGTGTGCATGTGTGCGCGCGTCCACGTCTGTGTATGTGTATGTGTGCATGTGTGTTGGGCGGCGTGTGGGGGCTCGTCTCTTGGACTCACCAGTCTGACCTGGAGCTGATGCCTGAGCATCTGGTTCTGTGGGATGGCCGGCTGCGGCTTGTAGTTGGTGTTGAGGAACTGCTCGTTCTTCATGCCCATCATGCCCCCCAGGGCCGCGCCGCCGCCCGGGATCTGCACCATGGGGTAGTTGGGCCGCGTCTGCATCACCTTGGTCGGGTTGCGGGGCCGGTACGGGTTCTCCATGCCGGGGCCTCCTACAGAGAGAGACACATGGGCAGTTTAGACATGTGGGAAAACAGTGTAACCCCATAAAAGTTGTTTACCAACCATAAGGCACTCCAGTTCAGACGAGGCGAGGAAAGACACGGATTACAGCTGTCCGAGATTAATAATATTTATTCGGCTGACCAACAACTTTACATCCTTAAAAGGTACACTGTGTAAGATTTTTTAGTTGTTTATTTCCAGAATTCATGCTGCCCATTCACTTATGTTACCTTTCTCATGAATACTTACCACCACCATCAAATTCTAAGTATTCATTATGACTGCAAAAATTGCACTTTTCATACATGAAAAGGGGGATCTTCTCCATGGTCCGCCATTTTGAATTTCCAAAAATAGCCATTTTTAGCTGCAAAAATGACTGTACTTGGACCATACCAGAAAATATTTGTTTATTACTTAGTAAACTTTCATGCCAAGATCAAATTTGGCAATAGTAACACTGTTTCAATGAGCAGCATAGTTGCAGTACCTTTTTTGACAATTTCCTGCACAATGTACCTTTAAACATTCCCTGAGGTAAACGGACATGCCGGCTCCGACAGGTCCCCCCTTCTAAACGTCCAACCTACTTAACATTCCAAATGGGAACCACTAATCAATAAAGCTCCAATAACTCCCGTAGTACAACCGTAGCAGAACAATACAATACCATATTGTGAAAATAAATAACAAAAATAAATACATAGAAAATGGAAAATAGAACACGCATAGATTCTGATTGGATGCGGAATTGTACTGTTACAACAGCAATGGCACACCAACTTGTTATTGTTCGAAATGCTTGGGGATTTCAATGCCATAGAGCCCCTGTTTTTACAAGCAGTGTCACAATTGTTATGGTTGTGGGGCCGGTAAGGATTTTAAATGCTAGGACCTGCTAAGGACCGCAAAGGCTCAAAACCTTTTAGGTTTACACCATCCTACAAAAAAAGCTTTTCAACAGCTTCGACCATGGCGTCCATTTAGACTAATGTCCTCCAGACACTTTCGGACACTTTGAATGGCCACTGCTATTGCTCATAGCATTCAATACTGCTGGCGTCTAGCAAAGTTTATGCGTCACAGACACCAAAACAACGTTTTTATTCTGTTGTAAAAGCCTTTCAGTCTCAGTTTCTGTATAAAACATAGTGTTGCAGTGCTAGCTGACTGAATCGAAAGCTTTTTTATTGTGGACAAACCCTTCAGTTTCTTTGGTTGTAAAAGATTTCCCCCCCTCACATTGGTAGAGTGAGAAAATATTTGTGAAAATGAGTCAGCTCCTCCAGCCTAAGATGGTAGGGTTTGTACGTCTACATACAGTTTTCACAAAGAAATACAACAGCAACAAAAAACACAAAAAGGCTCTTGGACACCAATTTAAAAAAACAAAAAAAACAACAACAAAAAACAGTTAAAGCTCTTAGACAGTGGGGCCATGGCTGTGGCCCTAATGGTTGAGGAGTTGGGCTTGTGGGGGCTCTCCAGTACCCTAATCCGTGCCTGAAGTCTAATCATCTAATCCCACATCGCTCCAAGAACTGTAACCAACAGCCTGTCCCTAAATAACAGTCCCTCCAGGAATTTGCGATGTTGTGTTTTAAAATAACAGAGCCACTTTGGAGGGGGAGGCTCTGCAAAGAGTAATATTTAAAAAAAAGTAAATCCTTGTGTGGTATTGTCCAGTAAAACACTTCTATTCCAAAGATATGGAGGGAGGTTAGCACGAGGGGAGGAGGGAAGGATTGAGGAACTATGAAAACTGAAAGAAAAGTCAGAAGAAGAAAGAAAACTGAAAGAAAGCTCCCGTTGCTCTTATTTTAATGTGATGTTTCGGGCAGCATGCAAGAGCAGCATACATTAAAATAAGAGAAACGAGAGCTTGGCGTTGCAGACTTTTCTTTCAGTTTTCATATGATTTTTGCTAGTCCTGCACCCAACCTTTTTGAGATGGATGTGCGTGTTTTTGCCTTTTTGACAATGGGATTGAGGAACTAACCTGGCGGCAGGGGCTGGTTCTGGGCGTAGGCGATGCCCATTTGGGGCTGGGTGTAGGCGCCCATGTTGCGGTAGGGGTTCTGCTGGTTCATCATGACGTCCTGAGGCATTCCTCCCGGGTACGACACCACCGCCGGGTTGCGACCTGCGTAGTCCTGACAACAGCAAGAAAAAAAACGAATAAATCACTGAATTCAGGAGGAAGAGAATAAGGAAGAGGAGGAGAGGTGTAGGAGAAGTACACTACACTGGATATGGGAAGTAGAGTGTGTGCAGTGTGCAGTGTTGTGTGCAGTGTGCAGTCACTTGTGTGCTGTGGAGTGCTGTGTCACAATGACAATGGGAGTTGGAGTTTCCCAATGGGCTTTCACGCTTTCACTAGAGATGCACCGAAATTACATTTTTTGTCCGAAACTGAATATTAATTAATCATTTGGCCGAATATCGAAACTTAAGTGTTCCATCAGTTTAAAGTCATCAAAAGCTAGGGTTTTCACTATTTTTTAATATTGTTTACATCGATGGCTTACAATGAAGGTTTAGACTTGTTTTTCAAAGAAAATAAATGTTTATTTGAAATCTTCAAATGTTAGAGTAGAACTGAAATTAGCTCCCTTCATGCCCATTTTCAATTAATTTTCTATTCGGCCTCCCATTCCGCCACTCAATTGGCTTTCGGAAAAGTGTCTTTTTTTGCATTTTCGGCCGAATGTTTTCGGTGGCCGAATTTTCGGTGCACCTCTGGTAATGGCAAGTCAAAGCCTTATCTGCTCGCTGCAAGAATTAGCTTCCACTACATTACAGGGGTGGGGAACCTTTTTCATTCAAAGGGCCACTTCAAATTCCTCCAAGGGCCGTAAAAGTCCTCCGTGGGCCATACTATGAACACACACCAGGTTGTACCCCAGCACTATAGGCCTATGTTGAAGGCAGCCACGTTTAAAACAGACCCCACCTTCTCTAGGTCCCCTGAAGGTAACTTAATTGTATTGCAAAAGTAATTCCTATGATTTCTTTACAAAATATGGCACATTTCATGTGAAGCTACATAATATTAAAATGACATCATCGGGGGCCAGACAAAATGGCCTCAAGAGCCATAAACGGCCCTCGAGGTATAGGTTCCCCACCCCTGCACTACAATCAATAGAACTGGCTACATCAGACACGGCAGTGCAACCAACGTTCTTTAAAATAAAAAAATAAAAATAAAAATAATCTTTTTTTTTTTTGGATGCAACTGTAACAGCAGGCTACACTGACTACACAGAAGAGGAATTACTGTTCAGACAGTATGGTTGTCTGCTTTATAGCGCATATGTTCTGGTTTTGGAATCACCTCTTCTCCTACACTGAGCCTATTGAAAAGCTCCATGAAATGTGCTGCTATATAAATACAATTCCACTTGACCATGCCCAGAACTCATTAGTGACCACCACCTATTTTGAAGTGCATCCTACTGTGAGCACTAATATGTCTCAGTAGCGTACGGTCATCATAATTAAGCACGGGTCCATGCGATTTCTGCTGATGTTTGCATTGCTGTATTGGTGTTATGCATTTTGTGTATGCCTGAAGTACTTAATGACTCCCCATTGGCCAAATAACCTAGTTCTCTTAACCTGAATTCCTTCTTTAAAATAAAACACAGCAGTCTCTTCCTACAGTAAAGGACATGCAGGGAGCATTCTAGAAGGCCACTTCATCCAATCAAACCGTAACAAAAAAGCCAACATTCTTCAGGAAAAATACTAACACTGAATACAGTAGCATGATCATCTCTCTGAATGACTCATTTCTTCATTTCAGGAACATCTTACTATGGCCAACGCAAATGTAGTGCAACTAGATCAAATTCAACATATAAACAAAAAAACAAACAATGGACAGGCAACAAACTTGAGCACATATGAACATATACATCTCGTACACCTTCCTGAACATGTATTTTTTGCTTTAAGGAATATCTTACTATAGTCAATGAAAACGAGCAGAGCAACTGGAGCATACTAATCCAACGGATCGGTCGTGACCTCTCTGAAGTGAACACGCTATTCTCAATTTAAGAAACATCTCACTACGGCTAAGGCAAATGTACAGTACATACATTAATCCAAATCACTGACTTGTATATAGTATTGCATCATTGATCCAAACCACTGACTTGTATGTAGCACTGCATCATTGATCCAAACTACTGACTTGTATATAGTATTGCATCATTGATCCAAACCACTGACTTGTATGTAGCACTGCATCATTGATCCAAACCACTGACTTGTATGTGGGTCAAAGATGTGCAAAATGGCATTGTCATTCAGTGTAACGGATGCCTTCTGCTGACTGTAACTGTAAAAAACATGACTCTTTTTATTTATGTATTGTTACAGGGAATACATGAAATCCTCGGCTGTCATTCATTCACTTGAAACCTTTTAAAAATCATGTTTTTTTGCAGTTACAGTCGGCGGAAGGTGTCCGTAACACTGAATGACAAAGACGTCTTTGACCCATATAGCACTGCATCATTGATCCAAAGACATAAAAATCAAACAATCTAACAAGGAAAGGCCAACATAACTGAGCGCTGTGAATACAGTATCTTATGAATCTCTATGAACAAGCATTTCAGGAACATCTCAATGAGACAGAGGCAAATGTAACACAAATAAAGCAAATAACGCAACGTGTCGAAAGAATCAACCAGTGGAAAGCAAACATGCTTGAGCTGATGTGAGTAGAGTAGCATGTTATGAATTTCCCTGAACAAGCATTTCAGGAACATGTCAATGGGGCTAAATCAAATGCTACGCAAATAGAGAAAGTAATCCAATGTGGCTAAGGCAAATGTAGAGCAAATAATCCAATGTATCGAAAGAACAATCAGTGGAAAGCCAACATACTTGAGGGGTAGTGCCTGAATCTGCCAGCCGGTGCAGACCCACCTCGGCCTTTACTGTGTTGGAGGAGGACGAGGGCTTCTTCTTCTTCTTGGACTTCTTGCTGGTGTCGGTGGTGCCAGGAGCGCCCCCTGTCGCGTTCTTCTCCGCCTACACACAATACAAATGGTTAATTTTAAATTTAGCAATTTATTTATTTATTCATTTTTAATGTAGTAACGTATATGAATAGGCAGCAGAAGTTCTGGCAACAGACAGACGTGGGAAAGGGGGCCACAGTCAACTTTCATGAAAAAATGTCACCTCTATTTTCCCTTAAAAGTATTATTATATATATTTTTTTCAAAAAGCATTTGTGTGTTACAGGGGTATGCCACTATTTTGGGGCTTAATAAAGTTAAAATCGTTGGCCGGGGTTTATGAAGGTGGTAAAGTGTCTTATTTTTCATGTTAGGCGTTGTCTTGCTTACTTTAAGTTAAAAGAGGGAGTATGTAGCTAAGCTAGTGAAAGTCAATGGATCACTGCAGCATGTGTGATCCATTGACTCTCACTAGCTTAGACACTTGCTCCCTCCATAAAACAAGACAACGCCTACCATGAAAAAGAAGACACTTTACCACCTTGATAAACCCAGGGCATCGATTTTAACCAAATTCAGCCCCAAAATAGTGGCATAGCCCTTTAAACATATGCTAGGCACCTTGACTGCCTCTGCCATCTTCTTCTCCGGCTCAGGCGGTATGGGCGTGAGGGGCTCCTCCTCCTCGGGCGGCAGGTTGAGGGGCTCCAGGTAGTAGCTGCGGGGCTTGGGCTTCACGTGCGTGTGGTACAGCAGGAGCCGCTGCTGCTCCTCGAACTTGGTGACCTTGCGGTCCACGCGCACCGTGCCGAACCAGCCCCAGGAGAGCGGCGCCGAGTGCTTCAGGCCCTCGAACACGTCCCACGGGGAGATCTTCTGCTTGGTGGACACCTGCAGACCCTGTGGGGTTCCAGGTTCGAGAAGGTTAACATCATTATCATAGTCTCTTACTGCACAACATTGCACACCGACTCTGTCAATTCTATACTCTAATAATAACTCTCTAATATCTCTGAAGATAATTGATTGAAGATCATTGATAATTAGAGATCGTTGAATGTAGCTGAGAAGCATATAATGTAATGTATGTAATCTTCCTCCAGTACTCTACTGAAATGACAATAGAATATACAGTATATACAGCCACAGGAAAAAAAAGACAACTTCAAAATGATCAGTTGTTTCTGATTTTACTATAGGTATGCGTTTCAGTAAAATGAACATTGTCGTTTTGTTCCATAAATTACTGACATTTCCTCCCAGCCTTTTTCTGTGCCTGCAATATGTTTTTGGACAAAGTCCAAGAATGTCCTATGGTCCTTTGCCTGTCTATTCAAAACCCTGCTCCAGATCCATTTCCATTATGTAGACAAGGGGCAGAGCTAAGCAACCATGCTCGAACAAGGCCATAAAGACATGTTTATTCAAGTATGAATGCAACAGGGCCTCCATTAAACTCTGACCATTAAGACATCTTTTTTTTAAACAAAAAAAAACCCTGAAACCCCACGGACCAAGGACTATGTCTGCTTTAGGGATTGTAATTTACTCTCATATAAAGAAAAAAAAAAGAAAAAGAAAAAAACAGACAAAGTAGGCGGCAGTTAATTTGTGCAGGAGTAAATGGCTTTGGTCTCCAAGGAGCTTGTGACATGCGGCATACATAGTCACCTCCAGAGACCTTGTAGCTGGAAAGCTTTTTTTTTTTTTAAAGTGTCCCCAAATGTCCCGAGCTCATTTAAATTGTTACCGTGGAAACCAGTGATGGCTTGAGAATAAGCAGAGCCCTTTGTTGTTGTGCAAGTGTGTCTATGGGTGAGTGTGTGTGGGTAGGTGAGTGGCTGGGTGGACAAAAGGTGAGTGTGTGTGTGGTAATTGTGTGAAATGAAAGTTCATGAATAAGAGAGTGTGTGGGTGAGTGAAAAAGATTTGAGAATGTGTGTGTGTGTGTGCCTCTGTGCCTCTGTACCTCTTTCTCAAAGCCGGCGATCTTGTTTCCCTTGGTGTCTATGAGGGAGCCCTGGGGTTCGCAGGTGATGACGTCTCGCGTCTGCTTGGGCAGCGGCAGCAGCTGACGCACCTTCTCCAGGCTCTCAGACTGACGATCGCCCAGCTCCTTCTGCTCTCACAGACACAGACACAGACACAGACACAGACACACATGCACACAGATGGAAAATTCAGTAGTTATTAGGCACTGGTATTATTTTGTTTGTATTATAGTTTATTTGGTTCATTTGACAGGGGCCGTGTACAGGACAGTTCCAGTAGCAGAGTCAGCTACAAAGCTAATTTACATCTGTGGTCCCTGGGCAGGAAGCTATCAAACAAACACATTGGTTACATTATTTATTTACCCATGTCCATGTAGGCCTTTCATTATCAAGTTAAAAGGAAACTCACCAATACTGCAAAATACAGTAGTTAGGCAGCGCAATGGTTACGCTATTTATTTAGTGGAAAAGATTAGAAGTCTGCACACTGTAGCTCCACTTGTGCCACATGCCTGATGAAGACCCTGTTGGGTCGAAACGTTGTATGACCTGAATACATTTTCAAAGCGGAGCCACAGTGTGCGGACGTCTACTCTTTTCCACCATCAGACGCGCCTTTGTCCTGCACCTGGCCTCAGAGAGGTGGGATGTGCATACTCGTAAGCTGCGTCCCATTACTACCACTTCCACTCGTTTTGAGCACTAACACTCGCTTTTGCACGTTCCTGTGAAAGTGTAGGGTGTCCCGTTTCTTAGGGAGGCGAGTGAAAGTGCAAAAAAGTCTGAAGTCTGTCCCAATCTGTAGGGAAAAATTCAACTTCTCTTTATTCGAGGGAATGACTCGCTTTTTAATTTCACTCCAAACAAGGTGAAGTTCAAGTGGAAGTGGAATTGGAGGTGGTAGTAATGGGACGCAGCCTTACTCTAATGAATACACTGTTTATTTACCTTGTGTTTCTTGACCAGGTTCATGTAGGCATTTCATTATCAAGTTAAAAGGAAACTGCTACTGATGGCACTGACCAAATTGACCAATACCTATGTCAAAATACAGTAGTCAGGCTGCGCAGCAGTTGCATTACTTACCCTGAGTTTCTTGACCAGGTTCATGTAGGCCCTCTTGTTCTCCTCCATGCTGCCCTGAGAGATGCTGGACATGTCAGCAGCCAGCGTGCCGTTGATCAGCACGCTCAGCATGTCCAGCACCGTGGTGAACAACTCACTAGGGGGGAAAGAGAAAGGCAGACAATTGGTCAGACATTTGGAGACAGGTCCAGAACCATAGCATAACAACTCACTAGGGGATGAGAGAAACGCAGACAATTGGTCAGACATTTGGAGACATGTCCAGAACCATAGCATAACAACTCACTAGGGGGAGAGAGAAATGCAGACATTGGGACAGACATTTGGAGACAGGTCCAGAACCATAGCAGGCCCAGCACTGTGAGTAGTGAACAACTCACTAGGGGGAGAGACATGCAGATATACGTCATCAGTGGGACAGAGAGAGTTATAGAGTAGTGAGCAACTCGAGGGTGAGTAAGAGAGAGAGACAGACAGACAGACAGACAGACAGACAGAGAGAGAGAGAGAGAGAGAGAGAGAGAGAGAGAGAGAGACAGGCAGACAGAGAGAGAGGGCGAGAGAGCGAGAGAGAGAGCGAGAGAGAAAGCGAGAGAGAGAGAGAGAGAGAGAGAGAGAGAGAGAGAGAGAGAGAGAGAGAGAGAGAGAGAGAGCGAGCGAGCGAGAGAGCGAGCGAGCGAGTGAGAGCGAGAGAGAGAGCACTGCAGTGAACAACTCAATGGGAGGAGAGAGACATTCAGACAGACATGGGTCAGAGACGGGTCAGTAATACTCTGTGACGGGAAATAAGTGGACACTGAAGGCTGTGGACTGAGAGAAAGTCAAGAATAGTAGGGGCAAAACCGTCTACATCTATATAGAAAGCTATAAGAAATGACAACAGTAACAATTTGAGTGTGAAACCAGATTGTTGAGAGAAGTTTTACACCCCGGACAGATAATGTTATCAGCTGTGTGCAGCGTAGGGTGTACACAGGATCGCATTAATGGTACAGCAGCTTGATTTTTTTGCACGTTATGCGAATTGTTATGCGTAATTGTTGAATTAAATACAATAAACAAACAGCGTTTCTCACTTGTTGGACTGCATGTCCACCGTGCCGCTGCTGATGATGTCTAGAAGGAGCACCGCCCACTCTGTCGTCTGCTGCGTGCTGCGCTGCACCGTGTCAAACATACCGCCCACCTGTTGAACCATGACAAGAGAAGCATTAGCACAGTACAATCTCACAACACTTAAAGGGACACTGTGTGAGATTTTTAGTTGTTTATTTCCAGAATTCATGCTGCCCATTCACTAATGTTACCCTTTTCATGAATACTTACCATCACCATCAAATTCTAAGTATTCATTATGACCTGAAAAATTGCACTTTTCATACATGAAAAGGGGGATCTTCTCCATAGTCCGCCACTTTCAAATTCCAAAAATAGATTTTTTTAGCTGCAAAAATGACTCTACTTGGATCATACTAGGAAATATTTGTTTATTACTTAGTAAACTTTCATGTAAAGATCAAATTTGGCAATAGGCAGCCCAGTTTCAATGAGCAGCATAGGTGCAGTACCTTTTTTGACCATTTCCTGCACAGTGTCCCTTTAAAAAACCTCTCCAACTACTAAACGTGGTCATCTACTATGAGAAAAAAAACCCCACAATGTCTATTTATTCTTGCGTGAAATACTCTGAGTTGGAGATTAACTTCGAGGAACACTCCAGAATCTTTAGAAATACTTTCAATTATGAAGCCTCTCAGTTTAGCGATTGAGCTTTACGGTTATTGAATTCTTTTTCAATGTGAAGTTGGTAAGGCCGGAAAGAGAAACAAGGTCTACAAAAAGATGTTTTTAATCAGTGAGAACATGTGTTTTAGTATATAGCTTTTCTCAATGCTCTCTGTACTTGCAGTCAGTCATACCGAATCTATTTACAGTCTAGCCACGCAGGTTGAGTAAAAGGAGAAATTAGGTCTACAAAAAGGTCCTTTCAATCAAAGCAAGATCAAGACCAGAGCAGACGTTTCAGTATATAGCTTTTCTCAACGCTCGTCGTGCTTGAATTCAGTGAATCCATTGCTCCCTACCAGGTTGAGTAAAAGGAGAAATTAGGTCTACAAAAAGGTCCTTTCAATCAAAGCAAGATCAAGACCAGAGCAGACGTTTCAGGAGCTTTTTCAATTATGTCTGTCTGACCCCTGCAATGGCTGAATAAAAAGGAAAAAGCTCTATTCCCTACACTGGTTTTCTCAACGGGGGCTCTAAAGCCCCCTAGGGGGCGTTATGGAGGATGGGTGAAGATTGGTGGGAGCTTAGTTGCCATTGGAGGCTATTAGTCAATTTTCTTTATCCAACACTGTGCGAGTCTTGGTTCTTGGTTGTGATTGGCTGATAGCCGTTGTGAATCAGCGTGAATCAGCGTAAACACACGCCATTCCAAATGAAGATTCCGCCTCGGGTCGTACCCCACTCCCCTTACCCATTATAAACCAAACACAAACCCACAGCCTCTTGTGGTTAATTGCTTAATTTAACACAAAATTGAGCATTGGCAGGTTTATGATGAGGTCAGGCAGGCGTTGAGGTTGAGAGCCAAAAGGTTGAGAGCCAGTGCTCTACAGCGTCTTACCAGGTTTAGCCTGAGCTTCAGGGCCTCGTGCATCATCTGCTTAGCCTTGCAGTCGTCCTGGTACTGATCTTCCCTCCAGTTATGGACGATCTGGAGGAGGAGGAGGAGGAGGAGGAGGAAGAGGAAGAGGAGGAGGAAGAGGAGGAGGAGGAGGAGGAGGAAGAAAAGGAGGAGGAGGGAGAAGAGGAGGAAGATGAGAGGGGGAGGAGGAGGAAGAGGAGGAGGAAGAGAAGGAGGAGTAGAAGGAGGAGAAAGAGGAGGAGGAAGAGGAAGAGGAGGAGGAGGAAGAGGGGGGGGTGAGGAAGAGGAGGATGAGAAGGAGGAGGAGGGGGAGGAGGGAAGGAGGAGGAAGAGAAAGAGGAGTAGAGGAAGGAGGAGGAAAAAGAAGAGGAGAAGGAGGAGAAAGAGGGGGAGGAAGAACACCGGCGACGAAGGTAACTGACTTTGTATTGAGTCGCTGGCGACTAGAGGTGATCTGAGCATCACTTTGCAATTGGACAGTCCAGCAATTCTGTGTAGCTAAATCGCCAATTGTGTTCTCTGGGGAAAGGCTAGGGCTGTAACGATACACTCAACTCACGATTCGGTTCGTATCCCAATTTTTGACCTACGAGACGTTCGATACACCTCACGATTTCCGAAATGCATCTCATTTGAAGCTTGGAAGTACTATCACATCATATCATATGGTTGCTTTCTGGACTGAAGGATAACAAACTTTGAAAGGGCGTATCACGATACTGCCTCCTTACATCACGATACAGCATCGTATCACGATTTCTCGGTTCGATCCAATATCGTTACAACCCTAATAAAGGCTCATGGGTCAAAGACGTGCAAAATGGCATTGTCAATCAGTGTAACGGATGCCTTCTGCTGACTGTAACTGTAAAAAACATGACTCTTTTTATTTATTTATTGTTACAGGGAATTCATGAAAGCCTCGGCTGTCATTCATTCACTTGAAACTATTTAAAAATTGTGGGTTTTTTACATTTACAGTCGGCGGAAGGTGTCTGTAAAACTGAATGACAAAGACGTCTTTGACCCTCATCTCATGTGATCTGATCTTGTCTCACCTGTTGCACCTGGCTGTAGAGGGAGGTGAGCAGGCCTTCTCGCTGCTCATCCTGACCCTTTAGGCACGTCAGCACCAGCGACAGGAAGGGCTGCTGGCTCAGCAGAGACATGCTGGAACGAGAGATAGACAGAACAGAACAGACAGACGACAGAGAACAGAGAAGGAGACAGACAGACAGACAGACAGACAAGGAGAGAGACAGACAGACAGACAGACAAGGAGAGAGACAGACAGACAGACAGACAAGGAGAGAGACAGACAGACAGACAGACAGACAGACAAGGAGAGAGACAGACAGACAGACAGACAGACAGACAGAAGAGAAGGAGAGAGACAGACGACAGAAAACAGAGAAGGAGACAGACAGACAGACAGACAGACAGACAGACAGAGAACAGAGAAGGAGACAGACAGACAGACAGACAGACAGACAGACAGGAAGAGGAAGATGGAAGGGGTTAGAGTACATGAATGCTAGTACTCAATCTAGAATGTTTTTATTGTCCTCTCTCATAACAACTGACTGGTAAAAATACCCGTTTCAGTTTGTGCTTTATTTCTTCAATTGGTATTACAGGACAAAACCTTACAACGCATTAAATGAAGACGCATCACTCAATCTCTCCACTCTCTGAATGCTTTTCAAAAAATGCCACACCAATGGGACATCTAGCATGACATTCACATCACTCTGGTGCCAGTATGGAGTGGCAAACACGTCCAGAGAGGCTGGCTAGCACATATGCACAGATAGGTACATAATAGCCCAGTAGAAGGAAAGAAAGAAAGAAAGAAAGAAAGAAAGAAAGAAAGAAAGAAAGAAAGGAAGAAAGAAAGAAAGAAAGAAAGAAAGAAAGAAAGAAAGAAAGAAAGAAAGAAAGAAAGAAAGAAAGAAAGAAAGAAAAGAAAAGAAAAGAAAAGAAAAGAAAAGAAAAGAAAAGAAAAGAAAAGAAAAAACTCAAAACAAACACAGTAAAAACACTCTAGGCAACGCTGTCATTAGGCCCAGGGAGGGTATTATAATAATAACACAAATTAGCCAAACCAAACCTGACATCAGTGCAGTGCACACAGAACCGAGAGATGGTTGCTGAGGTGAGGGGGAGCTGAATGGAGTGGAGTGGAGTGAGGGAAAGGCATAAATCTGGCGAGTTCATTATCGCAAGATCTAAATTCAAGGGAGTGTGACGACCAGACAACGAAGGGAAGAGGAGAGGAGAGAATAGAGGAGAGGAGCGGAGAGAGAGAGAGAGAGGGGCTTCTGGCAGCTTCCTTAATTAGCTCGGCTTTATGCGCAAAAGCATTGCCGGAGACGGGGGCTAATCAGTAGAGTAAGCACCTCTCCCCATTCTTATAATCAGTTTACACGAACCGAAACTGAAAATAAAATCCAATTACAGCAGCCAGAAGTGAATTAGTGCCAAAAGAGATGTTGTTGCCGAGACAGGCACAGAGGGGGTGGTTGGGGGTGGGGGTGAGTGAGGAGGCGGGGAGTGTTGGAGAGAAGAATCTCATCATTTCGGTGGAAAAAATTCCCATCTTTCACAATTTCACATGAGCTCAAGTGTTTGCTCACCAAATGCAATTTGGTTTAGAGCAATGTGTTTTTTGGGAGGTTTACTTCTGTAGTAGTGTTCCTACATTTGTCTTTCATGTACCATTTATGAATAAAGTTAATAATACACTTTTTCTGAAATAACAGTTTGCTGTCAGGCTTCTGTAGGGAGCGGTTTGATGAGCTTCATAAATGCAAGACAAAGATGATCGGCACGTTACACAGAAATTGACCACCATGTTGTAAATTATGTCTCTTCATACATGATATACCTAAGATTCTTCATTATTATTCAGATTCTGTCAAAACACTACTAATAATGTGTTTTTTGGGAGGTTTACTTCTGTAGTAGTGTTCCTACATTTATCTTTCATGTACCATGAATAAAGTTAATAATACACTTTTTCCAACATAAGAGTTTTCTATTTATACATGATATTCCTCTCAAGAGAGGGGCCAGATTCTGTCAAAACGCTACTAATGATGCACAGTATCTCCAATAGTGTATGTTACTGCCCATCTAATGATATCCTCTCTACAGTTAAGATCATATTCTCTTCACAGCAATTTGCCCCAGGCTTGTGTCATCCATGGCAGGCCTAATCAGCAACTATACACATGCAGGGGGGTGCGCCGTGGTGTAATAATTGAAAACTAATGGGAAAACATAACTCGAATGGATTTTACACAATTAAGGATATTAATTATCTATTCATGTACATACACTACGTATTAATGACACAGCTGCTCAACTCATGTGTTTCTATGAGTGCATCATCTATATGTACTGTACATATCAGCCTGAGAGTTTGGGATAACACTTTAAGAGTGATTTCAATATGTATAATAAAATATGCATGTATGAATATCATTGTTAAAAACCTGAAGTGGGTAAAATTGCCAACATCCAGTGCCCTAAATTAACTTCTTTCACCACCAGCCAAAATGGCTAGTAATGTAAATCTTACTAGTCAAACACACACTCGTTAATGGGTTAAATTGGCTAGTAAGTTGGTGTTTTCTACCAGCCAAACCGAAATTTCACTAGCATTTGACCGTAAGATGCTCACCTCTTCTGCTTCTGTCGGTCGCGCTCCTTGCGTGAGGAGGAGCCCAGGTGTTGGCCCTTCTCCAGCTCCTCCCCGGCCGCCTTCAGCACGTGGCCCTGCACAGAGGTGGGCAGCTTGGCGATCAGCGGCGCCACCAGCCACACGCCCGAACGCTCCGACGAACTGAAGCAGGGGGGAAATTAGAAATCAAAAGTTAGGGAAGGATGGATGCATGCATGTTAAACTTTGACAAAGGCAGAAAAGGCTGTCTCCTCTCTCAGTGTGTGGTACTTTTAACATCTAGAGAGCAACAATGCTTCTCTTTGTCCAAAGATCATAATGGCACCAGAACAGACTGAATGTTAGAAAAGGATGCATGTTAAATAATTTTTTTAAAAAAGAACATGGATGTGACCTTGAAACGCTGGAATGCTATGAAGATCACAACGTCAGAACATGTGCTTTTGAATGTTGGCACAATGTGACAGTGTCCCCCAAAAACATTGGGCACAAGAAATAAGGCTACGAAAGGATGCACTCAAATTTCAGTGGAAATGAATGCAACACAGATACATGAGGTGTTGAAAACTTGGAGGGAAAATCAGTGAGCAGCTAACTTCATTGAAAAAAGGGAACCCCATAATGTCATGCTCGATTTAAGCTCATATTTGTTAGCACACTCATCTGTGGTTCAATCAATTGCAATCATTTGGCATTTATAGTCTTTTTCCATTCCAATCTTCCCCTCCATTTCAATCATTTCGGGCTTTCCTTCTTCCTTAAGCCTTCCATCTACATTCACTCTGCATATTAACCGATTCCACATCTCAAGTGCTTTTTTGGAGAGAGTGAGTGAGTGGGAGCTCTGTGATTTATTATCAAAACAGCTAAAAGCAAGGGGAAAAAAGAAATAACACCCACAAATGGAGCTGTAAAGCCGCCATGATGGTGGTGATGTAATGATACTTCCCTTCACATCAAAGGCGCTTAATATTGGAGGATCAAAGTGAGAGATTTGTGTGATTTCTCACTGGGCAGCAATGAAGGAGGAGATGAGTGCAAGGTCAGCCATAGCTCGTGTAAAGCAATGACAATGGGTATTTCTCAAAACCTAGTCCGCACACTTCCTAATTAGTCACGCCCAGTGATTGGATACTCCATAGAGTTCACCAAAGAGTATCCAATCACTGTGCGTGACTAATTAGGCTCAGCACACTTGGAAGTGTGCGCACTAGGTTTTGAGAAATACCCTATGTTGTAAGGACATTAAAACACTGTTTTTATCAGTGTGTGAACCAACCTTGCTTTGTGAACTTTGATATTTGGCTCCAAACTTCTATAAATCGAAAGTTGAACAACATATTGCATCTTGTATATTCCATGGCACGGTTTAAAATATGTGAAGCCTTTTCTCAAGTCTAGTGCAGCCTCAGTTCTGGCTAGCCTAGCTGAGGACAGGTTTGAGTTTGGTCTGGTGCGCATTCTCATTCGCTCATTGGAAAATAGGTTTGAGTTAGTTGGTGTGCTGCTTTGAGGACAGGTTTGAGTTTGCTTTGAAGTGTTTGAGCAGCAGCTCACCTGAGGAAAAGTTTGAGTTTGATTGTGTGCTGAACACAGGTTTGAGTTTGCTTGTGTGCTACGTGCTAGCTTACCTCAGCACAGGTTTGGGTTTGCTCTCACCTCAACACAGGTTTTGGTTTGCTTGTGTGCTACGTGCTAGCTCACCTCAACACAGGTTTGGGTTTGCTTGTGTGCTACGTGCTAGCTCACCTCAGCACAGGTTTGAGTTTGGCGTTGGTGCTGTTGGAGACGGAGGTGCCCGACACGGCTGAGGAGCCGTTCCCTGAGAGGTTACTGGAGTTCATCTCCGCTGACTTCTGGAAAACCTCGATGGTTGCCTTGGCAATGTTCTCCAGCAGGGAGTAGAGGTCCTGGGGAGACAAGGAAACAAGAGGTGGAGAAGAGGAGGAAAGAGGAGAGAAGAGAGGAGAGAGAGAAGATGTGAAATAAGAGGAGGAAGGAGGAGAGAGGAGAGGAGAGAGAGAAGATGTGATATAAGATAAGAGAGGAGAGGGGGAATAGAGGGGGAACAGAGGGAAAGAGTAGAGGAGAGAAGCAAAGAGGAAAGGATGATAGAGGAGAGGGGAGTGGAGGAGAAGAAAGGGGAGTGGAGGAGAGGAGATTGTGGGAGTGGAGAAGAGAAGAGAGAAATTGAGAGGATAGGGAGAGAGAGAGAGAGAGAGAGAGAGAGAGAGAGAGAGAGAGAGAGAGATGGAGAGAGAGAGAGAGAGATGGAGAGAGAGAGAGAGAGAGAGAGAGAGAGAGAGAGAGAGAGAGAGAGAGAGAGAGAGAGAGAGATGGAGAGAGAGAGAGAGAGATGGAGAGAGAGGAGAGACGACAACACTGTGATCATCAGCCAGCCAGATCAGGGAGGATTTGATTACACAGAGGGAGTTCGCCACCCAGGGAGCAGCTTAGCCTCTCTGTCTCCCCTTTCTCTACAAGCAAGTAATGCACACAAAACAGCACCATGGCACTGTGACAAGGAACAGGAACAGCAGGGGACAACAAAAAAGAGAGAGAGAGACGCGTCTGTTTACTCACGTTGTTTGAGCTCTGCTTGATCATCAGCTGCAGCTCCAGGCAGGACTGTCGCATGGTCCACTGGTCCATGTTCTGCAGGGCAGGATGAGAATTTGTTGAAACTGGCACCAGACGAGGAATGTGTACAGAAGGGACTAGGGTAGGCAGGCAGGGGTCACCTTCCCCACATGGGGCTATCAATCATCCCTTTTTACTTTACTTTTACTTTACTTTACTTTATTTCTTCAGGACATTGCACATTAATGAACATATACATACATGTACATATATGTAAATATGCCAGATTGTAGTCCAAGGGCTAATTTCCATCTGGTGTCCAAAATAGGCAATTTAGTGATACAGCGAAACTTTATAACTTCAAAACCCAAAAAACCCAACAAAAAACAAGATATGAATGATTTTAAACCAGTGGGAATGTAGCATAAATGTCTGCTGCATGGTTCACAGGTGGCCCATTGATGATGGTTAAAGGGGCACAAGGTAGGATGGCGTCGTTTGCGCGATGTCGGTGGCATGCCTGTCTTAAAGTGTACACCGTAATGAAAAAATGCTGTTCAATTAAACTCTCTGTGAGAATGTTTTTCATCATCGAATGCCAGCAGTTGATACAAATCTGAGTACGGTATGTAAAGCGATTTTTCGTATGAAAAGTATTTCCCATGACACTCGTTCGGACCGCTCTGTCAAAAAGTTGCATTTGGGGTTTTCTGTTAGCGGACCGTGGAAGTGGTCGCGACAGTCATTGTTCACTTATTAATGATTCACATAACCATCGACTGACTCGGGAAAGTGATTAACTGAACTTTTAATCCTACCTGGAGCCCCTTTAAATATGGCACCATGAGGTGCACACACGTACCCACGCACATGCACGCACGCTCCATCATGTTATCGTTCCCACATGGTCCTCCAAGCCCTTGTAACCTCACTGTACCGCTCCTTATGAATGCCAGGGTTCCAGGTAGCTCAAACGCGCGTTACGGCCCGTTATGCTATAATTTTGGACCGTGACACTGATTTTTAATACAGCGTAACAGCATTTTGTATTTGTTTGTACAATAAAGCCAGATCAATGCCATATCGCCCTTCTACCAAACCTTGCACATTTGTCGCTGGGTTTTGACTGCTTTCATTAATCTCTGTGACGAGCGTGTATCAGTATCGAGGCGTAAAAACAACAACAAAGGCACGTGTAGCATCGAATCCTTATTTCATAATCTGCAAATAGCAAAAGTTCACAGGGAACGGCGCTTCGTTACTTCGTTTTCAGTAGTAACTCGTTACGTCTACACTACTTTTAGAAGAAAAGGTAGTTACATTACGGCAGCCCAATACTGACAATTTTACCCATTGGGTACCCCTAGAATGGCCTATTTTTACCTTGAATTCTCAAAAACTTTGCAACCCCCCGTCTCGGTCGCTTCGCTCCCTCGACTATTACAGGCCTGCCTCTATGCTAGAATTTCATCCTAGCTAGAACCCTGAATGCAGTAATAATAATGTTAACATATGTTGTATCCTAGTGTGCAGAGGGCACAGGCAGGCATAACCATGTTATCTTTTTCTTTTCCACAAGGGCCCACCAGCCCCTGTAGCAGTACTGTACCTCATAGTAGTGGTAGTACAGAGGAGAGGTAGTATTTAACTAATCCCCAGGAAAACTACAGACATTGAAATGAAGGAAATTACATCATGCTAATGGATACAGCATTAATGACTGCTAGTTTGACAGTTTTTGCTTTTGTGACTAGGGTAATTTCTTTACAACTTGGAGGCTCTCCATTCAATAATAAAGATGGCTGACCTGACACCGCACCTACATCATTATGGATAACTTTGTATAACTACTCTACAAAATACTATTGGCTAAAGGTTAAAAATGTCCCAACATTCAATCAACTCCCACTCATTAAAAGGGGGCTTGAAAAGTTAGACGTCTGAAAGCAACAAATCCAACCTGAACCAAGAACCAATCCATTAGTTTGTTTCACAAGCCGGGCTAACTTGACCTTGAAGACACTGAGTGACAGAACCGAGTTATCTTGGCTGGCCATGGTAAAAAAAAAGGTGTGTGCGTGCGTGTGCGCAAGCGCGAGCGTGCGTGCGTGCGTGTGTGTGTGTGTGTGTGTGTGTGTGTGTGTGTGTGTGTGTGTGTGTGTGTGTGTGTGTGTGTGTGTGTGTGTGTGTGTGTGTACGCATGTGGCTGTTCAATCTGTATTTCCCACAAAAGATACTCAATCCACTGGCAGCAGCGGCGTCTCTCCTTTCACAGCTGTTAGCAGTCAGGAGCAAAGCAAGGGAAGGTAATTGGAGCTGGAGCGGGTCATGTGGAGTTCAAGTTCACTACACTGATAGACAATGGGGGCTATTGGTGAGGGTGGTGGGGGTGTTCAGTAGACGAGTGAGTGGGTGGCCAAACATCTGCCTAAAATTTGAGGCCATTAGCTGGACACAGGGCAGTCGACAGGTGGGGATAAACAGGTCAGTTGTCCCGGGCCCAGGGAGAGAGGGGCCCCATAATTGGCTTGTCATTACACATATGAATTAATAGGAGGGGCCATTCAGTTGAATCTGTCCCTGGGCCTGTCAAAGCTGTCAACAGCCCTGAAGGGATGGGTGGGTGGCTGAACATCTCTGGCTATAAACCTGAGGCTATTAGCTGGAAACACTCCCCTGCCTGGAGAACAACCAGCAGATTTCCAGGACAAGTAAAAACCATCGACGGGGCCATCTGTGAGTGAGTGGCTTCTGACTGAGCTAAGGCTTCTTAGGCGTCTGTCTTTCTGGAGATGTGACTCACTAGGGCTCTGTCTGTAGACTCGCTGGCTAACTGTCTGACATGTGGTCACATTACGAAAAAGGTACACGGGGGTGATTTGCAGTGACGACGAGATGAGAAGTGGCTGTTCCGTTGCATCAGCGACTGAGGGGCGGACAGAAATACAGGCGAGACGAGAGGTCTTTTTTTTCAGGAGCAGTGCAGACACCAGACTCAGCAGCAGCAGCAGCAGCAGCAGCAGCAACTACCCGCATGAGAGATTGACAGCAGATTTTTACATGTGGGACGACTTTGACTCCGACAAGTCCACCTCTGATTAGGAGCTGCTGGGGCTACAAGTGGAAACCTTGCCACATATCTGATCCAACCATTTCTGGAAAGAGCTGACACTCTCAAATGTCTTAAAGTATATCAGGCAATTATACAAATGAGTTGAGTCACTTGTAGGCTTGGGGGGGGTGAACAATGGCAAATGGACCGCATTTATATCGCACTTTAAAAATGAATTCATATTTTAGCAGACTGCTTAACGGCATTTTCTTGAATTCACATACTCACTCTCATACTAACTGAATTAACTACCCACTGAAAGGACTTTGGTTTGAATCCTATGGCTCCTGACTTCATTCAGACACCCTCACAACTCTAGCTAACTTTTTACATCCTGAGCTGCACCTTGTTATTTTGTGTGTGTGTGTGCGTGTGCGTGTGTGTGTGTGTGTGTGTGTGTTTGAGAGAGAGAGAGAGAAAAAATGGGTGAATGAGTGTGTGAGTGTGAGAGCGAATGAGTAAGTGAGTGAGCAAGCGAGAGAGTGAGGGCGAGTGAGTGAGGGCGAGTGAGTGAGGGGGGGAGAGAGAGAGCAAGTGAGAGTGCGAGCGAGTGAGCGTGCGTGGGTGTGGGTGTAGGTGTTCCAGTGCTGTACTGTATACATGCGTGTTTATTCACCTGGAGGATGCGCTTGATGCGCTGCCTCTGGGGGTTGTCTCCCTCCTCGCTGTCGAGCTGGCGGTGTGTATGTGTGTGTATGAGTGAGTGTATGTGTGCGTGTCAGTGAGTGAGTGAGTGAGTGAGTGTCTGTATGTGTGTATGAGAGAGTGAGTGTATGTGTGAGTGAGAGTACCGTGCGTGCATGTGAGTGCGTGTGCATTAGAGAGAATGTGTATATGTGCGTGTTCATTCACCTGGAGGATGCGCTTGATGCGCTGCCTCTGGGGGTTGTCTCCCTCCTCGCTGTCGAGCTGGCGGTGCGGGTAGCAGATGAGCTGCAGGAGGCGCTGGGCCTGGATGTTGACCAGCACCGGGTCCTGCAGAGCACTGCTGTCCTCCGACAGGGACTTCAGGCAGCGCTCACCCACCCACTCCTACATACAGCAGGGAGACAAGAACACAGGGAGGAGAGGGGTGGATTAGGTGATGGATGGAGGGAGAGAGAGAGAGAGAGAGAGAGAGAGAGAGAGAGAGAGAGAGAGAGAGAGAGAGAGAGAGAGAGAGAGAGACAGACAGACAGACAGACAGACAGACAACGCTCACCCACCCACTCCTACAGCAGGGAGACAAGAAGAGAGAGAGAGAGAGAGAGAGAGAGAGAGAGAGACAGAGAGAGCGAAAGAAAGAGCAAAAGAAAGAGCAAAAGAAAGAGCAAAAGAAAGAGCAAAAGAAAGAGCAAAAGAAAGAAAGAAAGAAAGAAAGAAAGAAAGAGAGAGAGAGAGAGAGAGAGAGAGAGAGAGAGAGAGAGAGAGAGAGAGAGAGAGAGAGCTCACCCACTCACTCCTAAAGGAGGGACACGAGACATGACACAGGAGCACAGGAAGAGAGATGGATTAGTAGTTGATGGCGAGAAGAGGGTGAAATAATAAAAGAAAGTTGGAACCAAGGGGGATAAATTGATGGATTGCTTCATAGAGAAAATTGTAGGGGGGAGTATAAGGAATGGGTAGGGAGGGAGAGAGAGAGAGAGAGAGAGAGAGAGAGAGAGAGAGAGAGAGAGAGAGAGAGAGAGAGAGAGAGAGCACAAGAGAGAAAATAACGACCGAATGTTTTGGACAAAGGGGAAACATTCAGTGAAAACAGGGGATTTAGGCACGTAACAAGCAGAATCAATTTCAACAAAATGTCTGTCATTACTCCTCATCTACTCCAAACAAACGACTCCACAGTGATGTTTCACCGCAGCCTCTCCACTCTGCAATTACCTTAAATGGCTGCTTGCAAAAACATGGCCCAAACACTCTCTGTAAACACTACAAAAACAATATTTTAGGATATTTCACTTGCTAATGCAGGGCGCGTACCGTAGCATGATACATTTCTCAACCTGAACTTTACCTAGACTCTATCTGGCCATCTGTCTGGATAACTTTTTTGGAATACGTTTTGGTAAATCGACACCGTTAGTGGAAAAACAATGTTGGCGGGAAACAACTTGAAGATTCTTCACTTGGGAGGAAAAGCCAGGGTCCTCTCAGGGTATCTCCCTGAGGTGATTCAAATTTCTCAGCACTGAGAGGCTTTCCTGATGAAATATTCTCACTTAAGGTCTTAAGATCCTAACCTAAAAGCACTAAAATAAGCCACGATGTCAGTCCTGTGTGATGTGAAAAAATCAAAACATCACGTCTCATTATTGCCAAATTATGATGTCAAATTATTTCCAAATTATGACTACTTTGACGGGAAATGTTTGTTGCCTCACATATACCGGTAAATGTCTGGTCTCTCAGACAACTGTCATAACTGTGAGACTGGATGCTTCGCTTTTCTGCCAAAATATCTCTGCATTTCTGGCTGTCGTCATGGACACTTAGTGGCTTGTGCTCACCTGTTGACTGGTACTGTGTTACATTACACAATGGTGACCTGATATGACACCAAACATGAATAACTACTCACCATCTGTCACAGTGTATGCACACAACTACTTCACAGAAATACTCTTTGCTGATAGGGTAAGAATGCCTGATTATTACCTGGACTGGATGTTTTGTATTTGCTTCCTGAGGTTTACATTTCTAGTCGTGACCATTGACTCTCGTCCTGGCTCGTAGTCACATAAGTGTCAGAGAGTAGACTACGTTTTGCTTTCTCTCCCCAGAGTTACGTTTGGAAGGAGAGGGGAACTCATGGCTCGCACGAACCTGCTGAAGACCTTGACGGTCAAAACACTGTTGATTTGAATGCTCTCACTTGGAGCAACACCAGTGTGGGGGGATATTTTTTTTCTTCATCTGTCGGACTTTTCACCCTAAATCTTCAAAGAGTTGGATGTGTTGAAAACACTCTCAGCTAATAGATTAAGAATGCCTGATTACGACCTGGACTGGACCTTCGTACCAAATGATTGCAATTCTGGCAGTGATTATTGCCTGTCTTCATGTACTCACTCGTCCTAAAATAACTGTGAAGACTGTATGCTTTGTTTTTCCTCCCCACTGTTTGCCTTTATGGCCGTGATCATTGGCACTCCTGACACACACAAACCTGCTGAAAACCTTGACGGTCAAAACGTTTTGGTACTAACAGTGCATTTTTTTTTTTACATGATACTGTTTTCCTTATTCAAAATTCAAGATTGTTTTTATTCGTCCAGAGGGAAACTCGTCTTGGAAGTACACATCCGTATGACACACATGACACATGAGACACATGTCACACAACACAAAAAAGTCTGTGGTACTTTGCACCCTGCACCTTCAAAGTGTTGGCTGTGTGCGGTGCACTGCGCGCTCTCGTCTCAACCACATCACACTCACCTGTTGGCAGATGCTCTTCAGCACGTACTTGGCGTAGACGTCTAAGCTAGCCGTTTCTATGGAGACGTTCCGACCGCCCGACTTTTTGGAGCCCATGTCGTCGTCTCCGATGTCGTCCAGGCCGGCCGGGTGGGAGAAGCCCGAGCCCTTCAGCTCAGCATCACCTGGTCAGGTAACACACACACACAGGTAACACACACACAGGTCAGGAGACACACACACACACACAGCATTTTTGTCAAAGAAATAGCATTAGAACTTACGCACACTGGGCCTAAGAAAAATAAAAGTTTGGTTCCGGTTGGTTGTCAGGTTTGGTCATGGGTCGGTCGGAATTTTTTTTTTTTTTCAAATTTTTTTTTCAAATTTTTTTTTATGTCCGACCCCCGTTTATGACATGCGCCAGATTTCGTCATGAACGTTGTTGAACAATGCCAAGGACGATACAGTGGAGTGAGGCCTGCTAAAGCTACAATGAAATATAATAAGCATTAATGAGTCAACATGACCGTCACCGAAATGAGGATATGATCATACACAATAGCCTTGGCTACCGTTTCTGGCAATACTTGTCCAGCTGCCAGTTGCCTGACAGCTATTTTAGCTCCTGTAGCCTAGGCTATGTCCCGTTTTCTTTTTTTTTTATTTTTATTCCTTTCCATCATCGGTTGTAGACCATATTTTCCTTGGGATGAAGGTTCTGGCTTGCAAACATTCTATTTAGCCTACACACTTTTTTACGCGAGGATGTAGCCTAGACGCCTGAGGCGATATGAATGTTTTAATGAAGGGTGATCGAGGGGCAACACCGTCATTGCCATTAAATCATTATTGTAGGCAACTGTAGTAGTCCTAGGTCTTCATCGAACAGTCGTATTTGTGGCGACATCATCGTTAATTTCTATTTCATTATTTGGAGGAGGTGCGGAGAGTGAGACAGTGACAGGCGCCCTGCGCGATGGTGGAGGGACAATTAGAGAGAGTGAGAGAGAGAAAATAACGGGCTCAGGCCAACGGACTTCTTGGTTGACAAGGCCTTGTGGTAAATGAAAGAATGAAGGAAAACTTGGGCAAAACATTTCCCTCCTCTCATATTAACTTATTTTACAATTACAAGGTATTGATACAGTGCTACTTTAGAATTGCTGTAGTTATGCATCTCGTCGAACATGCAGCGTGACTGAATGGAAGCCCTTTTCTAATACGACGAGACAATATCAATACATTCAAATATCGTGGATACTCATAATGTTTTCTGTGTGTTGCATTTCGAGGCGGGTGGTCAGGCTGTGTCCGTGTCGGGTGTTGAGGTAAGGCGATTGACTTATCATTTGACAGGCATTTTCGCCAGGTTCCCAAACTAGGCTACATCTTAGCCTATTAGTCTGCAAGAACGCTGTGAGGCAAGTTGTTCAAAAACTTACGAGCTACAACGACTACCAATTAGCATGTTGTAGCATAATAATTAGCCTACAACGTGACCGAGTAGGTGCGCAACTCTGCAGTGACATTTGGGGTATTCTTGTGGCGCGCGCGTGTGTGTTCCTTCATGCGATGCAAAGTCAGTAACTTGCAGGCAGGTAGAAAGTGAGATATGGCGAATTATGGGAATGAAGAAACGTGTTGTGTCTTGTCTATATGAACAACCATCCACACAACATCGATATTTTTTTTGAGGATTCCAAAAACTCCCCAAATTTTTTTTTGGGTCGCACAAAAAATGATAGGGTCGGTCGGCAACCGGAACCAAAACATTATTTTTTTTAGGCCCTGCATTAGAAACCCAGATAGTCAGTTTTATAGGACACAAACGTGCGTGTGCACACACACATCTGGATGGCCCCTCGCACACACACTGTTTATCTATGAACAATGTACAGACTCAAATGTACGTTGTATACAGATACTGTACAATTACCTTTGTACAGCTTGAAACATATTGCACTCAACAATATGCAATATGTGTATGATGCAAGATCAAAAAAGTCACAGCTCTCTATTCCACTACTAATAGATGTGACATTTGAAACACCTCAGTGTATGCATTCATTTGAAGAGCATAAAACTATATACACCTGATAAATTCCTCTACAATCACAGTGAAAGAAAATTATTTAATAAACACACGATTCTTGCTTGCTTAGTAGATAATAGTGTGTCAACATAAAACATCATAACATAACGGGCTTTAATGTGTAATATGAGGCAGCATGACTACTGGAATGATGATGTGTGATTACAATGCGAGACATGCACTCATTATGAAGCACTTTAAGTGCTGGGAGGAG
>NC_085879.1:38136205-38208705 GCF_034702125.1 Engraulis encrasicolus | reverse complement strand
CGGTTCCTAGATGTCCATCACGCCAGTTATCATTTCGCATTTATAACCTCAGAACGTTAACGCAGTCAGAACAGCAGTCGCTTCTGGCAAAAAAAATCTGGTAACATTAATTGTGATCATTCGGGCTTGCAGAGACTGCTGGCAGGCTACAACCCCCTTTTAAACAGGTCGTCAAATCATCTATGGATACTAACGCTGTTACGAGAGAAACTACCATCAGCCCATCTTTAATTTGTGTAGGTTTACCGAGAAGAGTAGCCTATTTCTAGCGTTTGTAGACGGCAAAGAATTCAGACTTTGTCTTCGACACAGCCACTGCGAGCCAAGAAACAGCAAGAGGTGTGCAAACGAAGCATTCCATCATTCTCACGCAGATGGTTACATCGGCGTATGAGGAAAGTAAAAGTCGGCAACACTGTTCACTCCACCATGAATCATCAAACAGTGTTGGGGACCTTTTCCCTTTAGTGGTGGGTGCGCGCATTCTCTGACTTTTTGGATTACACCGTGAATCATTGCAAAGTTTAAATTTCATGTCAATAAAATGTAAACTCATAGCCCATCAGAAGCATCAGGTGAGCTCAGTCACTTTTGGCCGCGAGAGACTTTCTTTGTGTGTTATGGTAGGCATAGCCTACATTTGTGCCACGGAACGCAGTAACGTGGATTATTGAAACTGAAGACTTGATTTCTTCTATGTGGATATTTTTTTCCGTTTGGTAGCCTATAATTACGGACCATGCAAAGAACTCGAAACAGAGCGCGCCCAGTGCTTCACTGCGTGCGTAACAAGCTATAGCCAAGTCGCCTCCGCCCGTTCCCCAAATCCGCCCGCCTACTTATAAGTGATGATAGTTAATTATGTATCCACTGTTTAAGTCAGGAATGGATATTGACATGATACGGAGTTTGTATGCTTACAATTTGAAACGGTGATGACATTTAAAACTGAGTCAAACGGCCATAAACAGCATTGTGAAGGGTGTCGTAACGGCAGCATGAAGGTGGAACTTTAATTTCACGACGACATTCTGGCTAAAAACTCGCCCTGGCTGCTTCCCTGTTTCGCTTTAGGACTACAAGTGTGAACGAAATAAGCAAAACAGCATGAAGGAATAACAGTAGGCTAACGGAAATATCGTGACCTGAAATCAAGCGGGCGGAATTGGGAGCCTTTCGCCGGCGAATTGTGCTGAAACTAGATTTTGGACATGCTGGGCGTTATCTCCAAATTACGATAGAAAGGGCCACCAATGGTAGCTAATATTGCTCATTACCTCATCTACACAGTTGCCGCTATCCAAAAATATACGATAGCATAATCAAATAGTATTTGAAATAGTGACATTATCACGTTCACAGTGAAGTGATCAGTGAAGTGGGCGGAATTTGGCGACCTTACTTGTTTTAAAAGTGTTTGCAAGAACAGCATACCTGTTAGCTACAAAAAACTGCAAAATTGCCTGATTTTAAGACAAAAGTTGGAAAAGTTTCAACAGGCCAAATCCTGACAGTCAACGGGACGGCAGTGACAGGTCAGACAGTACACCATGCTTTTCCATTTAACAGTCCCTGCGCGAGGCCAAAATCCCCTCACACAGGGCATGTTTTAAAAGGAGCGTGTGCAGCGTAAAAATGAAATATGAGTTTCTCCTTGTTGTTTTGCCGCTCAAGTTGTCTGGGGCTGATGCAAAACTTCATGCTGGTTCAGTTTGTAATCAGGTAAATTCGCACGATTATCTGTGCGATTGCCATGAACATCGACTGTATGACTATGACCTGATGCTCCGATGCAAAGATGCACACCCACGAAATGGATAGGGTTGGATTTAGATTGTAGTTCTCAATTTAAAATAAATTCCCGGGAACTTCAACTGGATAATGAGGTAGGCTCTGTGGTCGTTTAAGATTTTTAAACATTTCATCCAGTGTTTATAAATTAGGAACCGAAAATGGCACCGTCAGGAACCGGCATTGAAACGTAGGTTCTGGAACCGGAACCGAAACCGAAAAATTCTGATCGGTACTCAGCCCTAGCCACAGCGCCCCCCGAACTCAATTTAATTCCGCTTTCAAATCATCATATAAAATGCTCCACCATTCGGAATTAAATGAAAATGCAATGTCAACTTGACAGAACTCTTTCATTCTGAATTATTAATTCATCATTTTAAAAAATCATGTACCGTAAACGCGGCCACTATCCAGTTTGCATTTTTCTCGTCGATCTTACCCAATATATCTTTCTGCCACTCACATCCTATCTACTTTTGCACCATCCAATTTACATTACAGCAGATAATGCAGCAAATAAAAAAAATGGCTCAATAACATTTTATGAAGTCTGAAAAAGTTCTACAAATGTATTGCTCTGTATGCTTCAGCGAGACTGTATTTCAATAGTGTTGCTAATTAAAGCCAGTTGGATAGTGTATTTGAAAGGTAGAGTGCACCACTTCCCCAAGGGACCTGTGGTTTCCCTCCAATTGCTTCCTGCGTACTTCTTAATTGCAACATGCAAGAAAAAGACAGACGAGGGTCAAGCAAGGGTCTCAACATCTTTGTGGTCTGCACACAATCATTTTCTTTTGTGCCTCTTACATGCCCAGTCTTAATAAAAACTTTCTCAAAAGCTATAGAATGAAAGGAACAGTGTGCATCTCAGAGTCCCAAGTTCCACTAACCAAAAAAGGGCTAAATACTTTAAAAAAATATTTAAAAATATATATATATTAAAAAAACGAAGTCTTTCGGGGTCCAAGTGGCATACACACACAATAATGACCATTGCATTGCTCTTTATGCTTTGGGAATAATGTACTGCAAACATGTTGTTAATTAAAGGAGCTTTGCGTGTGAAAGGAACAGTGTGGCTCTGGGGTTCCCTGTGGCTTCTTCACTTGCTTGCAAACCAAAAGAGACAGTAAATGTGCCCTCCTGGGAGCGCAGTGTTCCACAGACGTGCCCATGAGTATGTTAAGACCAAAGCCGCAGCAGTTTACTCCAGCAAACACACGTTGATCATACATTACATACCGTATACAACAATATGTGGATGAGGCTAAGAGTCTGCCATAAAAGGGCTGAGATCCATTTAGAAGCAGCAGAGTGTTGCTCTCAGGGTCACGATGGTCCGTGCTCACGTCCATGAGCATGTTGCAAACAAAGCTGTATCGATAATCATGTACCATGAAGCAGTGGCGTAACTATCGGTAAGCAGGGACTGCAGTTGCTTACGGGCCCACGACCTCTTAGGCCCTGGTGGGCCCCCATCGGCATTGAAGTCTAGGACGTCTCTACACACGCAGAAAATTCCCCTACAAACCTTTTTAGTAAAAGACGTTGACCGGACCGTATTAATATCACAACAGATGCCACCGTCCAACATGACGGTGTGCCGTTTAAACACGACACCAATGGCAAAGCCATGGCACTATTAATATTGTGCTAATAATTATGTTTAGTTCATTAGACGGTTCTTTAAAAATACAGTCATATAATATGTTTCAAACCCAGTGTTTCCCATACATTGAGGAAACTATGGCGGCCCGCCATAGTTTAAATTTGGCCGCCATAGTTTACGAAAATGTAAAAAAAAAAAAAAAAAAAAATTTTTTTTTTTTTTTTTTTTTTTTTTTTTTTTTTTTTAACGATATCCGTTTTTGTTAAAAACGATTTGAAATTACGATTTTGAATTTCCTTCGCATTTTCCTCCTGGAGTAAATACATCCTATAGACTCTGTATTGGTTAGATAAGTAGTGCCAGGGTAACACAGAATGAGGGGAAAGCATTAGGAAGTGACCGTAAGGGTATTACAGTTGATTCATGTGTGCACACGTGTAACATCGGGTGAGTAACAGAACATGTGCGCAACGATGCGTTATCTATGCGAGGATCTTCGTCCAAATCGCTAGTCGCATGCATCATCGCTAACTGCGTTTACAAATTACATCGCGTGCCGCGTGTAAGGGAAATGTTAGTTGTTGACATGTATGGAATTCACTTCAATTTGTGCTGTTTCTTGCTTCAGTTGTGGACAAAACGATTGGCCAAACTCACAATAGAAAGCCTTTGCTGTCCCAGAGAGCTGAAAAAAAAAACCTTCATAGAAGAAGTCACACTTAACAGGGGTGTTAACCAATCCAATGAGTTCTCTCATTGCTCTCTCTCTCTCTCTGTCTCTCTCTGTCTCTCTCTCATAGTAGCCTACTATTTACCCATAACAAATGGTGAATTTCTGAGCCCTTTTTAATTTTTAGCCTATACCACTGAAGGCATGATAATGCTTCATCATATTTTAGAAATAGGGCCTATGTGCCTTTTATATACCAAATGTTTATCATTTTGAAATTGTTTCAGTTGTTTATGACTTGTGTATGACTGAAATTATCTCTGCATACTATCAGTGCTGCATTGCTTTGTAAAGATAGGCTATTCAACACACTTTAAAAACACACTGAAAAGATACGGCCATAGTAGCCTACTAAAACATTTTGTTCATAATAATGGCGATTAATAAATGGTGATCTTAAATTTTTTATACTGACATCCTTGAATTTGACTTGGTAGATCACGGCAGACCATCAACTTCAAAAGTAGATCTTGGTTAAAAAAAGGTTGGGCACCCTGCTATAGAGAGAACCACAAGTGCTTGAAAGACAGGGATCAAAAGCCTAGTCAACTTGTTTGTAGTTTACTTGGGTTTGGGAGCAATATAAAAAAAAACGCTTCAGAGAAGGGACAGTTGGGATGGAGTTTACTAACACTCCCTAGGCTTTGTTTTACAGTTATAATGAGTTTGGTGACAGACCTTCATTGACACAGCAGAGGAGACATCGGGCTGCATATAGAAATTAATGTGTAATGAATGTGAATATAGACATAAATGTGTAATATGTTGTTCAGCCCTTTTATAATGGGAGGAATTTGGAAAAAACTGGCCCTGTGACCAGCACCCCCTCATGTAGAATGTGTACGCCTTACAGATATGTGTGGGGGAAAAGGCATAGCTACCCTCTAAGACCCTTTTTTGTCTATGCGTTAACAATTTCACAGTGCTCTTAAATTTTTATCTCTGCTCCTATTTTGTTTTATTATTGTTTCCCAGACCCCTGCATGAGGGACGAATGAAAATGTGTTGTAAACGGAAATTATTCACTGTACTGCATTTTTTGACAATGACAATGTACTACTATTATACAAGTCATGGGTAAAATCTTATGTAGCCTTATTTCTCAAAATATAAATGGCTGAAATATAGGCCCAGGCCTACAGTTTCTCCATGCGCCAATGTCATACTGTAGTCATTGTTTTGCCGTTTTGCATTTACGCTGCAAGAATACACCACCCCCCCCCCCCCCCCACACAAAAAAAAAAGGCCCCGTGTGAGAAGACCCCCCCCCCCCCCCCGGACAAAATAAACCCCGGCTGCCCCCATAGTTTCCAAAATTTCTGTGGGAAACACTGAAACCGCAATAAATATCTTAACAATACGGTGTATTTGAGTCTTTTATTTTTTACATTACGACTTGGAATTATGGGTTATGGGTTATGATGAACTAATTTTAACATGTTACGTAGCCGACGTGCGTCCATACAGGAAGAACTTTGGTGCAACGTGCAAGACGTCACATCACATTAGAAAAAAAAGAAATCATATTATCTAAACTTTAACAATGTGTTGGCGACGATGGATAACAAAAAGAAGCACCGAAGCGGATTTCAAAAAAGAAAACGGAAAGAGGAGCTGCTGGAAGAACGAAAAAAACTTCCGAAAATAAACTCCTTTCAAAGAGCCGGAGAGGGAAAGGTGGACGTTGTTCCTGCTAGCTACAGTGAAGATTGCGACCAAGAAGAGAACTATGGACAGAGGGGGACTGTGAAGGTATCTGGCCCCCTTGTTGTGCTAGAAGCAGGGGGTCTGACTCTGACAGTGACAGCTGGTTTACAGAAGATGACAACCTGGCCAGTTCAAAAACCGACGAGATAGCACCCGACTGATATGGGACATTTCCCCGACAGCCTTGATGCAGACGTGAAACAGGAAAGAACAAGCAAAACAATGTTAGCACGCCACATATCCAGCTTGCTAGCCGCGTTGCGTGTGTTGAACTGTGGATTTAAGTCAAATGGAATAATTGCGAGAAGCCCTGGGATCAAGGCAGCGTTTTATGGTAAGGTAAGGACATTTGGTTGTTAATTTTGCCGGCCGTGGCATGCTGAGTTGGGTTTATTTTGCCTGGTGCAATTGTTGTCACAAGCCTCTCACGTTTTGAAGTGTGTTTGGCTAAATGGTTATTGCGCTATGTAGACGGACACGGATGATGTAACATTCTTTTTTCAAATTTCGTGCGCTTAAAATCAGTCCGTGCTCGTCTTTGTTCTGCTTTTACATGTCTTCATGAACACTTTGGAAAATCTCCATATATGGCATTTCAATGCAGATATGCCGAAACGACAGAGGAGTAGGCTACTGCACATTCGTTGAAGGAAAGGGTGGTGCTTGAAAATAGATCGGTTATAATAATGCATCTGCGTGAATGTTTCACAGACATTTCAGACACAAGCTTAACCTGCAACTAGTGTCAATGTATTTGCATGATTAGTAGCCTACTGTGCATAGCAATGACTGCATATCTGTCTCAAAGACTAACAATTAGTCTCTTGAGTTTCATTTTGGCAACATAGGAGGACTAACTTAGTTTTAGTGGGTTCCTGGATTGGTCTGTCGCGCTTCGGTGTGGTCACTTTGCAGGTGTAAAGTGATAACGTTTTAAATGCACTCAAATACACTCAAATACACTGAGGTTTGGCTCGTCTGATTTTTTCGGGGTTTTATGCCTACGTGTTTTCGTGGATGTGTGCAGCATACCAAATGTGTTTTCATGGACATGCATGGTGTGCCGTCAGCATGTTTTGGTTTATGTGGTGATGCGCTGTCATCAAAGGTTCCGTTCAAGGTGCGCTGTCACCATTTGTCTGTGTGTGATGTGTGATCATACTACTATGAAGGCCGATTGATGGAACTGTCGCCCTATCCTGGACCTTTATCATGTGTTATACTTTATATGGGGCCCACACAGATAATGTTGCTTACGGGCCTATTGCTGTGTCGTTACGCCACTGCCATGAAGCATGTGTTTGCAGACGCCACAAGCCTTATAACCAAGTTTCCTTCACCACAGAAAGAGATACCCTCTCTACAAAAAGAAAGGAATGGAATGAAAAGGTAGTGTGTAGTGTACCTGTCAGGGTCGCCATGGTCCGCGGAGAGCACATTGTAGCAGTTGGTATATACCACGTAGTATGCGTTTGCTGACGCTAAGGGCCTTAAGCCAAGTTTTCCATATCAAAGAAAGAGATGTGAAAATGGTGGATCCAAACGTCTGAACCTGCGGTTCCTCTCGTGCTGAGCAGGATTACCATTGCAACAACACATCACCAGTAGGGTAAAACTAACCTCTCACGACAGTTTAAACAGAGTTCACGTTCCTTATTAGGGAACAATCAAACGCTGTGATGTGTGGAATAGCTGTCTGGGTCCATGCAGACGTCCATGAGCACATAGTGTGCATTAACTGACTCTAAAGCTACCTTCACATACAACACTCGCTTCTCGCACACTCGCTCATGGAACGTTTGCTTAAGGTTCCTACGGCTTGAACTGCCAATGCACAAGCGTGAAGTACCGAACTCATTCCAATTGGTTACTCGCTTACTCTCCTCGCTGAAAGTTAACATATTTTCAACTCGGAATCTGCCCATATTGCATCGCTTGTACACCCATCCCCTACTTCCTCCTCACCTCGCTGGAACACATACACATTCTGTTGACTTCACTCGCTGTGCTAGTAACTAGTAGAAATGTGTGTGAACGAGGCTTAAGAGGCTGTTACCCAAGTTTTCCACATCAAAGAAAGATATATCCCTTCTTCAAAAAAAATGTGCATGGCAAACCTCTCTGGGTCTCTATAGTCCACGCAGACGTCCATGCCCTCTCTTAAAAAAACGAAACAAAAAAAAAACAACAACAACAACTGTGTATGGCACACCGCTTGGGGTCTCTGTGATCCACGCAGATGTCCATGTGCCCGTTGCAGACTAAGCCGTAGCAGCTAGCATCAGCAAACATTCACTAACCAAACCAAAAAGAGAACAATAAAAATACCAGAGAGAATAAAGGACGTGCATACCTCTCTGGGTCTCTGTGGTCCACGCAGACGTCCATGAGCACGTTGCAGACGAAGCTGTAGCGGTTGGCGGCGCTGTCGTTGAGCAGCTGGCCCACCATGGAGTGGTTGAGGTTGTGGGCCGAGGGGTTGGCGATGGCGTCGATCATGAAGGTCTGGTCCCACAGCATGTTGGAGTCCGACGGGTCGATGTTGTAGTAGATGGAGTTCTTCACCTTGGAGCAGAACTCGCTGCAGGCAAAAAAGACAGAGGAGATTTGCACCACATCAATTAAAAAAATCGATCGAAAGAAATCTATACTTTTACAATGACGGGACTCACTGTGGAAGAGTGATGATGGGGACAAGAGGATACATAAAACAAAGACATTAAGAGTCAATAGAAGAAATCAATATTCTTTCAGTGTTTGAACTTCTTAGTTCAGTTTGACATTGGAGCAGAGCACGCTGTCGAAGCATGGCGTAAGGGACAAGAGGATGCACACATAAAAAACAAAGAAATAAAAAAAATCAATAGATAGAAATCTTTAGGTTTTCAAATGTTGGAACTTCTTCAATCAGTTTGACATTGGAGTAGAACTTGCTGTAGTTGGGAGATATTTTTTTTCAAAGCTGCAAGACAAAAACGGAGCATAAGGGGAAAAAAATGCTAGAAAAAAAAAAGGTATACTTTTTGAACTTCTTATATTACCTTGACATGAGATGAGAGAGACAAGAAGAGATAGACAAGAAGATATATAGAAAAAATGGAAAGAAATCTATTCTTCTTCAGGGTTTTAAACTTCTTGTGTCAGTTTGACATTGACAGACGTTCCTTCTTCATTTTGAACTCTTGTGTTGTTGAGGTGTTTTACCTGAAGATCTCCCCGAACTTGCTCTTGAGGTGGCTGCAGGAGGTGTAGAGGTCGTACAGGTACGCCAGGATGCAGCGCTCGGCTGACGAGCAGTCCGCTGGGTTCACGCCAGACTTCACTACGATGCGCAGCCTGCAGGCAAAAACAAAAAGCCGTCAGCACAAATGGAGCGGGGGAAAAAAACACAACAGCACAACCACAAACAAACAACAGCTATAAACACCCCATGGGTAAAGCTCTTAAAATCGCGCCTACAGCCATAAATAAAAGAAAAAACTCCAATGTGAAATGCATCACGGTGAAAGAAAAAAAAATCAGGGCACACAACAAACAAGTTGCTGCTAGTGTCAGCAAGAGATTAAGTAACACAACTGAGTACAAGGTACTGCATTAACCATGTAGGAAGGAGCAAGTCTCATGTTGATTCAAACATCAAAGCTGTGATCACACATTACATTATTTGTCTGTGAAAAACAATGAAATTCATTTTCGTATTAATTTCATATGCAAGACTGGAAATATGTACGCCATTATGTTTCAGTCGTTTTCATACAATATTCATCAATGTGATGCAAGAGATGGTACACTAGGTATAATGCAATCGAAATTGGCATACGATACGGGTCGAACTCTCCAAAAATCTTATTTCCACATTCGGCAAAGGTCCTACGCTGTAATAAACCAATTTTCCACTAGATCAGAGGTGTCAAACTCATTTCGGTTCCGGGGCCACATGCATTTAATTTGATCTCAAGTGTGCCGGACCAGTAAGGTAATTGCAACATACTGCACATTACTGCTTCATATCGGAATCACATTGCTTGTCAATCATCTGGAGGTGGATTTCAGCAGGTATATCAGGAGCACTGATGGGGCTTTCAGGCCGACCAGAACGGAGCCGGTGCCGGTGCCCGCACCAGTTACGTTCAGCACTAAAGTGCTTACCTGCGAACCTCCCGTGTTCATACTGGGCTCTAAACTGTTTCTGCACGTGACTGTGTTACCCGGATGAACCTGCAGATGCCCACGTTGTAGTCACGGTTCGCGGAGAAAAAACAAGTATTTTGCGGTTCGCAATGCGAACCAACTTTCGGTTTGTGAACGCTAATATCTGTGGCGTGAACCCGACCGCCGGTTCACGATTAGGTGCGGGAACGGGCTCCAGCACGGTTCTCAGTCGGCCTGAACGCGCTATGACAGTAAACAGCTGGCAAAAAAGGAGATTTCTTTCTCAAGCAACACCTTTGTAACGGACAAGAGATTTACTTGTTTTGACATTCTTCAGTATTTTTCTCTACAAGTCTGGGGGCCGTATTATATCAACTGGCAGACCGCATCCGGTCTTGTGTTCGACACCCCTGCACTAGATATTGAAAGAACTCAACAAATAACAATAAACCAAAAACAAACAATACTTAATTGGCAAGTTTACAATTTCAAAATACAAGGTAAAAGTACTTATTAAACGCATCCATCGAGGACCTGTGTGGTCTGCTGAGTGTATGAGCACTACCGGTACATTATAAATGATATTCTGTGTTTTACGCACACATGGGTGTATAAACACTTAATTATTATGTATTACGCATGCATCAAAGACTTGTGCGGTCTGGTGTCTGAGCCAGGGGTGTAGCAGCAAATTTTGGGCCCTATGTACACAGTCCGCTCCAATGGACCCCCCCCAGCCATATATCTTCATAAACTGGACTGTGTGTGGCCCCCTAAATACATGGGGCCCTGATGACTCAGTCACACTTCATCCCCCTGAACGACACCCCTGGTCTGAGCCACGATGCAGCCTCAACATCATGAAACATTAATAATAGTATACATTATTACCATAGACTGCACATGAAAGGACAAAGCATCCGTGATGTCAGGCCTGGTATGCCATGTGATTATTACGTACCCATCAAAGACCTGTTAAGGATGTGGCAGGAGTGGTATTGTCTGAGAACGGCCACAATGCAGAGGCACAGTCTCAATATTATTACGGTATGCACTCTACTATATTTCGTTATGCGCCTGCCAAAGACCTTTAATTACCATTAACACCATATATTATTACGTACCCGTCAAAGACCTGACCGTCGGAGCACGACCACGATGCAGAGGCACAGCCTCTATTAAACATTGTACTATATTTCACTTCTAAGACCTTTAAATTCCATGAATACATATTACGGGGAGTTCCCTGGGTCCTATATTCCCCTGGTCCTAAGTTCCTCGGTTGCGGGGAACATAGGACCTGGGGAACATAGGGATGACCCCATATTACGTATCTGTCAAAGACCTGTGCGGTCTGGTCTGGGTTGAGGATGAGGCAGGAGTGGTAGCGTCGGAGCACGGCCACGATGCAGAGGCACAGCCTCTAGTATATTATACATTACACTATATTTTACTACACACCCACCAAAGACCTTTAAATTCCATTAATATACATTATGGGGAGCGTACCGAAGTTCCCTTGGTCCTATATTCCCCTGGTCCTAAGTTCCTTGGTTGTGGGGAACATAGGATCCGGCAAACATAGGGATGACCCCATAATACGTACCCGTCAAAGACCTGTGCGGTCTGGTCTGGGTTGAGGATGTGGCAGGAGTGGTATCGCCTGAGCACGACCACGATGCAGAGGCACAGCCTCTATTAAACATTGTACTATATTTTACAATACACCCGCCAAAGACCTTTAAATTCCATTAATATACATTATGGGGAGCGTACCGAAGTTCCCTTGGTCCTATATTCCCCTGGTCCTAAGTTACGTATAGGACCCTTACGTATAGGACCCTTACGTATAGGACCCTTACGTACAGGACGTTACATAGGACCTGGGGAACATAGGGATGACCCCATATTACGTACCCGTCAAAGACCTGTGCGGTCTGGTCTGGGTTGAGGATGAGGCAGGAGTGGTAGCGTCGGAGCACGGCCACGATACAGAGGCACAGGCCCGTGGTGTAGCTGCCCACCAGGCTGGACGACTTCAGCAGCAGCTCCGCCTCCACCAGGCTCAACTCGTTCAGCAGCTACACACAGAAACGGACACAGTCAGTAACAGACGGACACAGGCACAGAGACAGAGACAGAGACAGACACAAAGACGAACATAGAGGCAGAGACAGACACAGAGAAGGACACAGACGGACTCGAACACGGACACACAGACGGACACGAACACGGACACATAGACGGACACACAGACGGACACACACACGCACACGAACACAGACACAGAGACGGACTCGAACACGGACACACACAGAAACAGACAGGCACACAAGTACATAGAGAGAGACACACAGACGGACACACACAAGGATATACAATACTAGCGGTTGAGGGAAATTAGTATTCAATCTTCCTCGCTTGTCCTCTCTTTACTTCTGATTTGCTGTGGGTGTTCACTGTACCCATACTACCATTTACGAGGCCCACACTTCTTAAACTAATGCCGGGGGGCTGCCAATTCAGTGAGTGTGTGTGTGTGTGTGTGTGTGTGTGTGTGTGTGTGTGTGCATCTCGATAAGATGGTACCATAACTCCTGCAATTCAAACTATGGGATAATTATATTACATAATATTACACTTAAGTGCTACCTGCACTTAGGGGGAGAAATATTAACTTGGCGGATATGTGCACTCTACAGAGAAATAAAAAGGGGAATTTAGCTCTATGGCTCAAATGTTTTACATTGCACGCCACAGAAGCAACTTAAAGTGAAGGATATTTCCTTATCTTAACGAGATACACTTCTTTGGCTTCAAGTATCATAAGCCCAGACTAATGAATTACACAAGCACTCCAGCAAGGCACAAGGGAGCTCTAATTCCTTATAACTCAATCCTCCAATCTGGGTGTAGATATCCTCAAATGAAAGACAAGAGTCTGCACTTCATATTCATATCAGATGGCTTGAAACTTGAGAATGTTTCAGGCAAGTAAGCACACAAAAATCTGATGGGGGGTCTATGAAACTAATTGTACATGGATCATTCTATCATATGAAACCATATCAGAAGCACCTCGGGTAGGCAAAAGGCTGTGGTTACACTGGCTGCATTACGTGAGGTTGCTTGGAAGATTCATTGAAAAGAAGGGCTATTTTTATTTAATCTTCGCTGCAATTCTGTCTGGTGTAGCTGGTTCAATTGATATCAGTGGCAGCTAATATGGAAAATAAGCAGATATGGAAAATAGGTCTTTAACTTCACATATCCAGTGCACCCAAACAAAGCGTGACTCCCTCCGTACCTGGATGGCGAAGTCGATGAGCCCACTAATGTTGAGGGAGTACTCCATGAGGTCGAAGATGAACTGGATGTGCTGGACCAAGGGGAGGTGGTAGGACATCCCTAAGGCAAAGCTGGTGATCTGTTCCAGAACGTTCCTGGACACCTGCCAATCAGAAACAGCAGAATTTGAGTATAATTTGTGATCAATAATGTCATCAATGAGGGTCCAGAACATACTTGAATATCTATCATTCAGAATTTGGGTTAAGGCTGCAAGTTATACTCTCTCATAGAAGTCACAACAAATTGTGTTTTGCATCGGAGTCTACTCGACATAACAGAGGTGAATGAATAAGGATATCTTGTTGAGTTAATTACTTTTGATTTGGCTTGATTTATCCAATATTGAGAAATAATTAATGTTTGTTGATTTACCAATTAAAATTAACTTGCTGTCAAATTGTGTCAGTATAACCAATGAAGTCTGTTTTACGTTGTCTTAATAACGCACATCAAATATGCACAGACAACTTGCGGGAAAAATCCAGCAGGATGCAAATGGCTGTACCTGGGAGGTGACCTGGTGCTGGTCAAAGTGTGAGAGATGCTGGAATTTGGAGAAGATGTCTTCAGCTGTGGGGAAGGCCTCCGGCTTGCTCCTCTTCCTCTTCTGCCCTTCCTCCCCTCCTGAACATACACAAACCATACAAACGAGAGCAATCAGACATGGCAACCTGGCACCTTTGCAAGGCTTGATCAGAGAATCGAATATGAGAGAGAGATAAGTTAGGCTCCTTCTTTTCCGGTATACACTTTATGTCGGGTGAACGCCCCTTTAGGAGAACGTAGGTTAGGTACTTCAGAGTCCTGCGGTTGAGAATAAATTAAGTCCCCTTAGCGCTGTAGATGGCGGTAGTGCACGTCTTGTGCATACACCTCCAAAAGAGAAGAAGACAACGGCCCGTTAGGAGACCCAACTTGAGCACACGCTTTTGCATTGAGTGGGCGTGTTTCGATTCCTCGTTATCAAAATTCCAATCTCTTTGGCTTCATTCACGTGATGCGTTTGCCACCCCCCACAGGTGACCTAAAATACTGCGGGCGAGCAGATAGACAGACAGGCGGACTCATCGTAATATGTGGCCCAAAGCAGGTAACTGAACACCACATGCTGTAAGAGAGCCTTAATTTCTCAGCTCCATCCTCTATCTAATGTGAGTGTTAATTTCCTCCAAAATTGAACACAAGCCTGCACTTCACATCCACATCAGACAGTTGTAACTTGACTATGTTTCAGTAAAGCAGTCAAAAAAAAAACTACAGCACTTAAAATGGATTCCTCCAGAGCATATTGAGCCATAACAAGCAACTCGGTTAGACACAAGTACACACAACCAAAACAAATTCCTCCTCCTCTCCTGAAACACACCCAAACAATACAAACAAACTGAACACATACACAATAGGCCACATGGCTTCAATTAGAAGTGAATACAGTTTGTTTTCCCCCTCGGCTCCCCAATTGCACTGTTTCCCAGCTACCAGAAGGCTTCCAGCCGTCCAATCCCCAACCACGTGTGCTGCACTCTCCCGCTCATTACGGCCTTCTAATTAGTCGCCTCACAGTCCTCTGGTTACCGGCAAATAAACACACGGGATCCAAATGACCGACACATAATTGGGCCAATCAACAACATTCCTGAGTCTTGAGGTGGAGGGGGAGACACACAGGCAACTACCAATTAGATGAGAGGACTCAAAAACAATCTAAGCACGCTTAACCTGTCTGCAGGTTGAAGGAGTGAGCAGTGGATAACACTCGTTACAGATGAGGAAGGAACCAGCAAAACGAGATTGCTGGATAATTGCCTCTTCATTAAGAGAGCCATCCGTTTATCAGGAGGGTTGAATGTAGCTCTCTCTGTGTCGACCCTGTTCCTCAATAACGAGAGAGTCTGGACAGAGTGGGACGGTATGGGATGGGGATGGGGCAAGTTACAGCGGCAAGCGTGCTCAAGTTACACGACCATCGGCCCGAGACTCAGCTGAAAACTTTATGATAATTGGTGAAATGTTACCCCCCAAGACCATCACAAGCGATTGTCAGGGAAGATTTCTTCGTCTTGTGCAACGTTCTATGATAGAATTTTGCCTGTTCAAACCGTTGCCAGAGATCTTGGATATCAAACCCTGGTTGATATTTACGACTCGAAATAGAACATCGGGCATTGTCTTGGTGTGTACTATTGGAGTTAAGATTGACAGTTGCGATTGGCAGTTGCGATTCTCTTTATGTGTGCGGTGCAACCCAAAGTCAAAATCTGATACGATTTTAAAGTTGAGTAGTTTGAGCCCATCTTTAGGGGGGGTGGTGGGGGTGTTGTGTGGTGGCGATGAGGAGCTGTCACCATGGCAATAATGTGCTCGTCAGGGACGACGTGCGTGCCCGACTGACCGACAGACCGCCTGGCGCCTTGGCGGGCAGCAGCGCAGCGTTGATGATGGCAATGTGACATGGGCTAAATCCGGCAGAAGCGAAACATTCAGTTGTTTAATTAGTACGTCATTAGGCCTTGTCGCTCAGTGTGTGAGTGCCCTCCTACCCCCCTCCCCCTTCCCGAACCTCCATCAACCCCCACTGCCGTCCCCTCCCCACCAACAAAACCCCCAGCCCGCTTACTCCACACTCATTTCTGCCATCCACTTCCTCTACCACCCGGCACCCCCCCACCGAGAGGTCAGTGGCGTCACGCCAACATAACGAGCGGGAGGTGGCAATTAGCATAGAGATGGGTCCGGAAGGTATGAATATGCAATGCGGAGCGGAGCGGGGGGCAGAGGTTAGCGGCGAGCGTGTCGGCACTCGGTGATTAGGGAGGAGGGTGGTGGTGGTGGTGTTGATGGAAGATGGATGGCTGGGGCTTTGGCCATGACAGCAATTGGTACTGTGTATGTGTGTGTGTGGGAATGAGGAGGAGAGAGAGAGGGGGAGAGAGAGAGAGAGACAGAGAGAGAGAGACAGAGACAGAGACAGAGACAGAGAGAGAGAGAGAGAGAGAGAGAGAGAGAGAGAGAGAGAGAGAGAGAGAGAGAGAGAGAGAGAGAGAGCGTGTGTGTGTGTGTGTATGTGTGTATGTGTGCGTGTGTCTGTGTGTATGTGTATGTAAGCAGCTGTCGCAGCTCAAGCACTCAGAAAGACAGGAGTACTTTTTTTTTTAAATGGCCATAATATCAAGTGGTGTGTGTGTGTGTGTGTGTGTGTGTGTGTGTGTGTGTGTGTGTGTGTGTGTGTGTGTGTGTGTGTGTAAGCCTGTAGCAAATGGCCCTCAAGCACAATTACACACACACTAACACACACAGACTAGAGCACTTTAAACTTAAAAAAAAAAAAAACGTCCATAACCTTCGAAGTGTCCAAGTCACAGCATGCATGCATGCTCAAAAAGTCGGCTCAGCTCTCCAATACATCATCTACACCCCAAGAAGCCCAATACGGATCTACGCTTCATGAGACAGCAAGCCGACCATTTAGCCAAGTGTTCAAACTCCACACACAGAGAAAAAAAAAACCCATTTCGCCCACTGACAACTAATTTCCTGCCGTCCAGTGAAAGGCTCCTCTGTGCTTAAGTGCCTTAGCAAGAGGAGTCAAGGATGCAAGGAGATGGTGGTGGAGGAGAGAGAAGGATGAATGCTTTAGTGGAGCATGGAGGGCTAATGTCCCTTGGGAGGGAGGGAGGCGAGAGGAGAGGGGAGAGGAGATGATCATGCGTGGAGATTGGGTGCGGGTTGCAGGAGAGGAGAGGACAGGAGAGGAGAGGAGAGGAGGAGAAAGAGGAGAGGAGAGGAGGAAGACAGAGAGGAAGAGAAAGAGGAGAGAAGAGAGGCAGAGAGGAGAGTAGAGGAGAGGGAGAGGGAGAGGAGAGGAGAAAGACAGAGAGGAAGAGACAGAGGGGAGTAAGAAGACAGAGGGGAAAAGAAAGAGGAAAGGAGAGGCAGAGAGGAGAGGAGATCAGAGGAGAGGAGAGACGGACGCATGGAGCTGATTGGAGACTAGGATCGTGCTTTAGTGGACCATAGGGAGTTCATGTCTCCAAAGGGAATGAGAAGGAGCAAAGGAAAAGAAAGGAAGGGAGGAGAAAAGGAGGAGGAAAGGAGAGGAGATGGCACACCCACATGTGGAGCAATTGGTGAGGTGGTGGGAGAGGATTGGTATTATGAATGCAAGGACACATGAACATGTGTTTCAGTGGCTCATACAGAGCTATAGAAAGGGAGGGGTAGAGCAGGAGAGGGCAGGCCCCATGTGTGATATTTGGTGAGCATGGTGGAGATTAGCCAGGCCCCACCCTCCAAGTGACGCAACACCTTCAGCGTTGCTTCTAGTCAGGCCAGGAGCAATACAAATATTTCTGAGCTCTGGGAAAAATAGGGAACTCCTCCCACTTTGTTGGGAAGCAAACAACCAGTAACAAACCAAGGGAGGCGGGTCAACCATGCCGTTTGGGAAACGTTAATTGTTCTTTGTCTGACCAAGTCTCGAAGAGATTTGAAAGTCGATGATAATCAGGGTAGATAGAGACATGGCTGAAGATATGGAGAGATGTATGGAATTTCAGTGGACTATGGACAGTTGATGACCCAAGGGGAGACATGGAAGAGAGGAGTGGAGTAGGGAGGAGGAAAAGGAGAGGAGAGGAGAGGAGAGGAGAGGAGAGGAGAGGAGAGGAGAGGAGAGGAGAGGAGAGGAGAGAATGCCCCCAATGCGTTAATCAATTGGTGAGGTGGTGGGAGAGGATAGATATGGATGAACTGAGCACGAGGTTTAGTGGCCCACAGGGAGAGGTAGAGCAGGAGTAGCCTCGTGCACCATCTTAAATACTTCCTCTATGAGACTTGGCTCCGCACTGCGTCTGGTAACTGTTTTCTGTGGAGCGATTTTGAGCAGTAGGATTTTAGCTGGTGTTCTGACAAACGGTCCTACAATGCAATTTTATCCTACAGTAGGATGTTCTGTCAGAGACGTGTCTGTTAAACGGTCCTACATTGCCAAAGATAGACGTCAGACATGTTTGTTCAACAACTTATCCCGATTGTTCCGAAAAATTCCTTCCCGCAATTGTGTCAGATCAAACAACCTCCAGACCATGAATACGAAATGAAATGGTAGAATTATGGGATGGTCAGGACCAGGCTAGAGCAGGAGAGCATAGGAGACCCATGCGTGGTGCTTGAAGACCATGGTGCAGAGATGGATGGAGATGGGTGTGTGTTTCAGTAGACCAGGGAGAGAGCAAGGGAGGAGGATAGACACACCATGTGTGGTGGAGAGATAGATAGAGAGATGGATATGTGCATCAGTGGTCCATGGACAGTTAACGGGTTGGGAGGGGGGGTAGGGTAACAGCGGACAGGCCTAACGTGTGGTGGTGTTTGGAGAGGATGGTGGAGAGATGGAGAAATAAAAAGATGGATATATGAGTTTTACTGGCCTACGGAGAGAGAGCAAGAGAGAATAAGCCCCATGTGGGTCTGCTTGGGGAGCATGCAGGAGGGATGCAGATGGAGATGGAGATGTGTTTAAAGGTGATGATACACATGTCAACTTTTTGGGCAACGTTGCTGGGCAACGACATAATTGGCTCCAAAATTTTGCAATAAAAGGACTAAAAGGAAATTGGTCTACTTCCAATGCAATTTCCCCCAATATAAGTGTTGTTGTGATAAACTGTCCAAATACAATCTCATAGTAAGGCTGCCCAAAAAGTGTTGCCTAGTGTATTGCTGTGGGCGCACCGTGCAGAGAGGAAGAGAGAAGAGGCCCCATGTGTAGCTGCTTGGTGGAGATGGAGAGATGTGTTTTTGCTGTCTTTCAGATGATGTAATGGGAAGACATGGGCAGAGCATGAACGGGATTTAGGCCTTGTGCGCCGTAGACCTTTGTGAGTGTCGGACTGTCTGTCTGTGGTAGAGGGATGGAGAGATCACGGGTAAAGAGATGGATGTCTGTTTTAGTGGCCCCATGGAAAGCAAGCGAGAGAGGAGAGGAGAGGAGAGGAGAGGCCCCATGTGGTGCTGGATAAAGCGTGGCGGCGAGATTGAGAGATGAGTGCATGGGACTGATGGGGGAGACGGATGTGTGGAAGACAGTGGACCATGGAGAGAGAGAGAGTGCCTCTAGGGGAGATAGAGAGAGGAGCGGGGTAGAGAAGTGAGGAGAAGGAGAGGAGGGGAGAAAGAGAGGAGGGGAGAAGGAGAGGAGGGGAGAAGGAGAGGAGGGGAGAAAGAGAGAGGTGGTGTGAGGAGACGGAGAGGAAAGGAGAAGGAGAGGGGAGAAAGAGACGAGGGGAGAAGGAGAGGGGAGAAAGAGAGGAGGAGGGGGGAAGATGTGGGGAGAAGGAGAGGAGGGGAGAAGGAGAGGGGAGAAAGAGAGGAGGAGGGGGGGGGGGGGGGAGAGAAGGAGAGGACGGTAGAAGAAGAGAGGAGAAGGAGAGGAGGGGAGAAGGAGAGGGGAGAAAGAGAGGAGGGGAAGGAGAGGAAGCATGGAGGCTGGGTTGGCGAGGAGAGAAGGGGTGATAGTAAGAAAGCAGGAGAAAGGGGGAGAAGCTGAGCCCCATTGGGTGATGCTTCAGGGGACGGGGGAGTGTGGTGGAGAGCAAGGATGTGTGGAGCTGATTGAGAGACGGGCATTGCGGTTCAGTGGACTATGGAGAGATGATGCCCCTAGGGCTATTTGTGGAGCTGGATGGGGGTGGTGGAAAGGAGAGATATGGATGCATGGGGCCTGTTGGAGAGAGAGAGAGAGAGAGAGAGAGAGAGAGAGAGAGAGAGAGAGAGAGAGAGAGAGAGAGAGAGAGAGAGAGAAGGGCTAAGTGGACCACGGAGAGCTAACGTCTCCACGGGAAGGAGGAGGGAAGGAAGAAGAAAGGAGGAGAGGAGAGGAGAGGAGAGGAGAGGAGAGGAGAGGAGAGGAGAGGAGAGGAGAAAGGATACAGCCATGCGTGGAGCAACAGGGACGTGTTTCAGAGGCCCTCGGGAGTTTATACCCCAAGGGAGAAGGAAGAGAGGTGGAGAGAAGAGGCCCATGAGTGGAGGTGTGGAGAGATATGTGGATACAGGGAGATGATGGACAGAGAGGCGACACGTGGTTTAGTGGACCATGGAAAGCTAATGCCTGTAGGAGAGGGGAGGAGGAGGAGAGGAGGAGATGAGGAGTGGATGAGCAGAGGAGAGGACAGGCTCGTTGTGTGCAGCATGGATGCATGGTGATGGACAGTGGAGATATTATGGATGCATGGAGCTGATTGTAGAGAAGGGCCAGTGGCCAAGCAAAGCGATTGAGAGTGGGGTGGTGAAGAGGGCACAACTGTGGATGCCTGGAGCTGATTGTATAGAAGGAATGTGCTGTTAAGTGGACCATGCTCCTGGGGGTGGGGAGGAATGGTGAGAAAGGGGGGAGAGGGGGAGAGGATTGTGTGGAGCTTGGAAGCAGGGCGGAAAAGAGGAGATAGGGATGCATATTGAGCTAATTGGAGATAGAGAAAGCGTTTCCGTGGACCAAGGCCCCAGGAACAGGATGGGATAAGACTGGAGCTTGGGTCGGGATTGATGGAGCAGAGGGGAAGGGAGGGTTTGTGGAGCAGGACAGGAGGGTAGACCATGGAGGGTTAATGCCTCCAGTGAGAGGTACGAGATGGCCCAACCGTGGCTCTAATGGCAGGGCATCGGACAGCTCCGCCAGCAACCCAGATTCGATTCCGGCCCCGGTCATTTCCCAATATTTCCACATCTCTCTCCCACCACTCGTTTCCCGTCTTACTTTCACTGTACTAAAAGACCAACAACAACAAAAAGAGAGGGGGGGGAGGGAACAGGCGAGGACAGGCCCATTGCATGGAGCTGGGGTCTGGAGTGTGGACTGTGGTGAGGTGTTGAGAGTGATGGCACTAGTAAGAGGGCAGAAGAGGAGGTTGCATGTTCTGCAGGACAATGATGGGCTAATTCTTCCAGTGATCACTAAGAAGAGAGGGGGAGAATGGGAAAACGTAAGTCCATTGCATGGAGCTTGGGAAGGGGGAGTGGAGAGGATGGATGTGGATGCATGGAGCCGATTAAAGAGAGGGAAAGCATTTTTTTGTGGACCATGCTCCCCAGGAAGGTTGGTAAGTGAGGGTGGAGGAAAGGATTGGGCAGGGTGTGTGTGTGTGTGTGTGTGTGTGTGTGTGTGTGTGTGTGTGTGTGTGTGTGTGTGTGTGTGTGTGTGTGTGTGTGTGTGATGCGGTGCGGTGGAAAGGAGAGTGATGGCGGCCATTACCGGTCTCTGCGGTGCTCTTGCGGTTGAGCACCTTCAGGATGTCTTTGGTGATCTTCTTGATGGCGTGGCGCGCCTCGTCCCGCTGCTTGCCCACGCCGTACAGAACCACCAGCCGCTGGTTACACTCGTGGCTCGCACTCTCCTCCTGGGGGACGGGGGACACAAGACACGGAGACACACACACACACACACACACACACACACACACACACACACACACACACACAGACACACACACACACACACACACACACACACACACACACACAGACACACACACACACAGACACACACACACACACACACGTGCACACAGACGGACACACACACACACACAGAATATATATACACATATAAAATGGAATGTGCTTTCTAGTTCATTTATTCATTATCTGCTTCTTGCAAATCAACGCCGACACATAGAAACCACCGTTTTTCAATTTTTGAACGCAGTGAAGTAAGCGAATAATGCAACTGAAGTAACTGAATAAAATCCATATGAAATGTAAAATAACAGAAGAAAATCTAATTTTCTCTGTCTCCTTCACATACACAATACAGGACCATAAATCAATGGCAGGAAGCGCCTGAGGCAGTTTCCTGTCCTGTGCTGAGTGGTCTTGCATACCCGAAGATTACAGATTACTGACAAGGGAGAGATGGTTCAAAAGAAATTTCGTCCAGAATCAATATTGTAGGGTTCTAGTAAGGGTTTATGTCATTCCATCTGATCGCCAGAGGCGGTGCTTTCAGCACATGGATGTTCATCACACGAATCATGCAGGTCGAGAATTAATAACAGCAAAGTCACACGTGACCTGGGTGACGTCACCCGGTAACCCCGTGTCAGGGGCTAAGACACCGGTGAACCCAGGAAGTGACCTCTTGGCATGTCTTGTATTGTATGGTGTTGCGCGGTGTTGTATACCCACCTGTGGAATGGGGAAGAGCTACTGTGTCTGTGTTGTGCGTTCCAGTGCTGTGCAACTGCGCATGTGTGGTGTAGGGGATGTGGAGTCTGGGCTGTATGTTGTGTGTTGCAGTGTTGTGTACCCACCTGTGGAATGAGGAAGTGCGTGGCATACTGGATGTGGTGTGTGTGTGTTGTGCATTGTGGTGCTATAAAACGTCTTGTACATACTGGATGTGGTATGTTTGTGTCTGAATCTTGTGTTGTGCATTGTGGTGTTGTGCACCCAGATGTGGAATGGGGAAGTGGCATACTGGATGTGATGTGGAGTGGTGTGGCTATGTGTGTCTGTGTTGTGCGTAGCAGTGTTGTGTGCCCACCTGTGGAACGGGGAAGTGCGTGGCATACTGGATGTGGTGTGGTTGTGTGCGTGTTGTGCATTGTACTGCTATATAGATAAAATACATGTTGTGCGTACTGGAGAGGTCTGTCTGGGCTGTGTCTGTGCTGGATGTTGTGTGGCTGTGTGCGTGTTGTGCATTGTACTGCTATATAGATAAAATATATGTTGTGCGTACTGGACAGGTCTGTCTGGGCTGTGTCTGTACTGGATGTGGTGTAGCTGTGTGTGTTGTGTATTGTTATGCTGTATTATGTACTAACCTGTGGAATGGGGAAGTGCGTGGCGTACTGGATGTTGTGTGTCTGTGTGTGTCTGTGTGTGTGTGTGTGTGTGTGTGTAGTGTATTGTTATGCTGTATTATGTACCCACCTGTGGAATGGGGAAGTGGGTGGCGTACTGGATGTTGTGTGGCTGTGTGCTGTGCGTTGCAGTGTTGTGTACCCACCTGTGGAATGGGGAAGTGGGTGGCGTACTGGATGTTGTGTGGCTGTGTGTGTCTGTGTCTGTGTGTGTCTGTGTGTGTGTGTGTGTGTGTGTGTGTGTGTGTGTGTGTGTGTGTAGCGGTGTTGTGTAGCCACCTGTGGAATGGGGAAGTACGTGGCATACTGGATGTGGTGTGTGTGTGTGCGCGTGTTGTGTAATGCCGTTATGCCGTATTGTATACCCACCTGTGGAATGGAGAAGTGCGTGGCATGCTGGATGTGGTGTGGTTGTGTGCGTGTTGTGTAATGCCGTTATGCCGTATTGTATACCCACCTGTGGAATGGGGAAGTGCGTGGCGTACTGTATATATGAAGTGTGTGGTGTACTGAATATAGTGTGGCTGTGTGTGTGTGTGTTGTGTATTGTTATGCTGTATTATGTACTAACCTGTGGAATGGGGAAGTGCGTGGCGTACTGGATGTGTCTGGGCTGGTCGTACACCTGGGGGAAGGCAGGGTCCAGGCCCTTGTCCTTTGCAGTGCTCTTACTCTCCGTGTCCTGGGCAGGCTTCTCCGGGGAGGGGCTGCCCTTGGACTCACAGTGCATTGGAGGCGAGAACATCTGGAGGGAAAATGTGTATTTAGGAAAGTTATATATTTTGTAATATATTTTGGCTGACCTAATAATTTAATATTACTGTCTGAGCAAACCTGATGACGCACAGAGGCAAAATGAGTTATTCGCTCTGAATAAACGAGCATAAAGACAAAAAAGTGTGCGGTAAACTTCTTTCTTTTTAAGTATTGAGCACTCCTGTGTTTACCAACACCTAGCTGTGCATGGATCTTTGAACTTTTGAATTTAATATTATTGTTTATCCGACCTATGCTGCATTTATAGATGAGGGAAAATTAAGGTGCCCTGAAAAGCACAACTCTGCAAAACCATACATCTTTTCAAGTCAGACATCATCTCTCTATATGTCAGATATCGGTTGGACACCGACACCATTTCTTGTTTCCACAGAAGACAGCACTTTTCCCCAATTCTGGACACAGTGACTGACATCCAAAAGTCTGAACCATACCATCATATCATATACACCATGAATCACAGTCAGTCATGATTGACTGATAATAACTGGAACGTCATTATTGACTGTTGTGAACTTGGAGCTTGTGTCTAAAAAAGGGATAGCCGTTTGTCAGATTCAGACACAGTGAGAGACATCAGATATTCTGACTCGGGTCATTGTATTATTCATCATGAATCATTTGCCAGTTGTCAGTATGTCAAGAGTCAAGATGACTGACTGATGCAGAGTTGAACTTCGTGACTGCTGTGGAATTAAAAAAACAAAAAAACAAAGTAGACAGAGACAGAACAACAGATAAAGGTCATCAGTCCTCCTACCTCATCAAAATTTGCGCTAGAGTTGTGATCGATCTCCATCGACTCAGACAAGCCAGTGTCCTGGAAAGAAAGAAAGAAAGCAAAAACAGAGGTGTGTAAGCATTAGTGATTAACCCTGCTGACTCCAGCACTTCCATCACAGACAACAAATTAAAAACACAAAACCATTTCTCTCTCAGCATCAACTCTACACTAAAACTTCAAGATCACTACAACAAAGAAATGAGTCATCTCCCTTAAACTTCAAGAAGTGTGTGATGACTTGTCTCTTCCAAGACGGTTTCATCTGCATTTACCTTGTCATGCCTGTGTATTCTGCACTCTCTCTACATATTGCATGTTGTTCTTTTTCTTCTCAATTACATTATTACATAACACCATACTTAGCTGACGCTTTTGTCCAAAGCGACTATTACACACGGTATTGGTTACATTCTTTGGTTCAGTGTGGGGTTAGGTACCTTGCTCAAGGGCACATCAGCCATGGATGGAGGTGTTGGGAGAGGTAAGGGTGGGATTCAAACCAACAACCCTCTGGTCTTCAGACCACCTACCTAAGAATTAGGCCACAGCTGCCCCAAATATCGCATGATATTCTTTTTCACCGTTTGCATCTTCGTTAGCGTCTGCTAAATGTATTGTAAACCGTGCAGCACTGACCTCCATCTTGACGCTGCTGTTGGCGTCCTGCTCCTTGCGCTCAGAGTCGTCGGAGGGCTCGTCGCTGGGGGAGCGGGGGCGGGGCAGGTGGTGCTCGCTGGCCAGGTCGCCGCGGGAGATCAGCGTGCACATGTAGATGTTGTGCGAGAAGACGTCGTGGCGAATCAGCTCGCAGAACAACAGCACCAGGTTGGAGAACTCCACGCGCTCACTCTCGTTGCCTGGGTCGGCTGCAGGACCAATATACAGTACAGAAATATGAGTTTGCTGGGTTGGCTACAGTAACAATAAATGTCTTCTGGGTCGGCTGCAGGACCAATATACAGTACAGAAATATGAGTTTGCTGGGTTGGCTACAGTAACAATATACAAATACAGAAATAAGTGTCTTCTGGGTTGGCTACAGGAACAATATAATACAAAAATAAGAGCCTAATACAGTAATAAGACTGCTCGGTTGGCTAATAATAATAGAAAACACAGCAATAAGAGTCTACAGTTCTGCAACAGAAGGGGTGGGCAATTATTTTGGCCTAAGGGCCACATTGGTTTTAGAATATTGACCGAAGTGAGAGTATTCAAAGGTTTTTCATGTAAAGGTTCAAAGGGCCATATGAAATGTCACAGCGGGCAGCATGTGGACCATGTGGAGATTGACAAGAACAATACGTTTGGCAGATTTTGACCACATGTCAAGAAGCTAGGTCAAATATCTCTAAGGTGCAACAGGGGTGAGGGCAGCATGTGCACCCCCCCACGCCTGAGTTTGCCCACGTCTGTGGAACAGAAAGAAGAATCTTCTCGGCATATGCTGTTCACTATCTGGGTCATCAAATTTGGGTAGACAGCGAATGCCTTTTGCTTTTTTTAGGGACCACCGTTCTGTCTAGTAGCCTGACTCTCAGCAGACTCTTGTGCTTTTCCGCTCGCACAATGGTCTGGAAGGCCTTCGGACTCGCCCTGTACCCAAACCCAAACGCAGAAGAGCCATCCAGGTTCCAGTCAAAATATCAAAGGATTGACAGACATACATGGTTGGCAAGTGTTTAGTCACGCCAAGTAGCTCAGCCAAAAATAAAGATTGACAAGGACAATACGTTTGGCAGATTTTGACCACATGTCAAGAAGCTAAGTCAAATATCTCTAAGGTGCAACAGGGGTGAGGGAAAAAACTCCCAGACAGGTCCAGGGGAAGGAGAGGTGGAGAAGAAAAAAAAGTGACATTTAAATTGAAATAAAAATATATAAAAAAGACGTTCTGTCAAATTCTCACAAAGCATTTCCAACAGCAATTATAGGCTGCCTCATGCCTTAATGACCTCAACTTTTAAGCAGAGCCGTTAATGACAGCACTAACTTTTTCAAGATGACCTTAGCTCACAGACGCGTTCACTTGCTGAGCATCAGAATGAGTAATTAGAAATGAGAAAAGTGGTGAGGCTGAGAAAAAGAAAAGAGCAAAGAGAAAGAGGAACAGAAAGTCACAGGCAAAAAGAGGAAAGGGATAGACAGAAAGAGAGAGAGAGAGAGTCAGTCTGAAAGATAGCAGACAGATGGGAAAGTCAGAAAGACGGACGGACGTATAGGCGCTTACTTTATTGTTCCCAAACATCAAAATTGAAGAAGTGGTGAGTGAAGGAGAGAAATAGCAAAAGATAGAAAGAAGGAATGAATGAGGGGGAGAGAGAGAGAGAGAGAGTGAGTGAGACAGAGACACAGACAGAGAGCAAGCGAGAGACTGACAGAGAGAGCAAGAGACTGACAGAGAGAGCAAGAGAGACAAGGAGAGAGAGCAAGAGAGAGAGAGCAAGAGAGAAAGAGAGCGCAAGAGAAAGAGAGCGCGCAAACAACTGAGCGAAAAGTGGAAGCACAATCGCGGTGGGCGAGACAGGACAGCATGATGGGATGGGGTGGGGTGAGGTTTGGTGACAACTAGCAGATGGGTTTAATGGCGTCTGAAAGCCAGCTGGGGCTGAGCTGAGGGGGCTGAGCTGGTGTCTAGGCTGAGCTGACTCACTGAGGATGGGGGCCTGCGTGTCCAGGAACTGCAGCAGCACGTCCTGGAAGACCGGCATGGTGGCAGCCGACAGAGAGCCAGAGGACACCGAGCCCTTCTCATCCACCACCTCCGACTCCCCGCAGCGCTGTGAAGGGGAGAGGGGGGGAGACAGAGAGAGAGAGGTGGGGGTAGAGAGAGAGAGAGAGAGAGAGAGAGAGAGAGAGAGAGAGAGAGAGAGAGAGAGACAGACAGACAGACAGACAGACAGACAGACAGACAGACAGACAGACAGACAGAGAGAGAGAGAGAGAGAGAGAGAGAGAGACAGTCAGACAGACATACAGTCAGACAGACAGAGACAGACAGAAACAGACAGAGGAAGAGGGGGGATAGAGGGAGAGGGGGATAGAGAGAGAGGGGGGATAAAGAGAGAGGGGTAGAGAGAGAGGGGGGTAGAGAGAGGGGGGGTAGAGAGATAGGGGGGTAGAGAGAGAGTGGGATAGAGAGGGTGGGGGGGGTAGAGAGGAGTAGAGAAAGACAGCAAGCGAGAGTGCGAGGGAGAGAGAGGGAATGAGAGTTAGAGGGGTTCCATTTTCGGTGCTTTGATTTCTAGTTAATTAAGGCAGTTACATGCTTTCGGAGTCTTAGTTAAAAGTGCCTACATTTGCATAATAAAGTGTGGGGATGTTTGCCGCCACAGTTTGATGACTAAATTGCCCCAATTAAAACATCAGCGAAGCTTAAAATCTAGAACTTGGGTGACTGTTGCAAGACTGAAAACTAAAAAGTGAATGTCATGGCCATTTGGTTGCACAATGACCAACTTTTAAAATCCAATCTTTGAATGTTGTGCGTGTGTGTGTGTGTGTGCATAATGTGTGAATCTAACAGACACTGTCACTAAGTACTCAATCCAAACTGGAGATGTGCGACACACTGCGTTTTAAACTTTCAGTCCGTGTGTGTGCGCGCCTCACCTCTGCCTCAATCTCCATCTGCGTTTTTAGACGGTCAGTCTGTGAATGTGTGTGTGTGTGTGTGTGTGTGTGTGTGTGTGTGTGTGTGTGTACCTTACCTCGGCCTCGATCTCCATCTGCATTTTTAGACCGTCAGTCTGTGAATATGTGTGCGTGTGTGTGTGTGTGTGTGTGTGTGTGTGTGTGTGAGAGAGAGTGAGTGAGTAAACTCTGCCTCGATCTCCGTCTGCCTCTGTGTGTTTGTGTGTGCGTGTGCGTGTGTCTAACCTCTGCCTCGATCTCCGTCTGCCTCTGTGTGTGTGTGTGTGTGTGTGTGTGTGTGTGTGTGTGTGTGTGTGTGTGTGTGTGTGTGTGTGTGTGTGTGTGTGTGTGTGTGTGTGTGTGTGTGTGTGTGTGTGTGTGTGTGTGTGTGTGCACGCGTGTGTGCGTGCACGCCTCACCTCCGCCTCGATCTCCGTCTGCCTCTTCTCCAGCAGCTTGGCCACCACCATGGCCCGGTGCCGGCCCGAGCGCTTGCTGACCACCGCCCACTCGCACAGCAGCGTCACCACCGCGTCATCGTCCGGGGTCATCTGCTTACATACGCACAGACAGACGGACAAACACACAAGCGTGCACGCACGCGCACACACACACACACACACAACGTAAAAACACACGTAAATTAATCACACAAACTCTTCAGTCTCATTTATCTACCCTGCAACACAAGCAAAACTTTACAGCCATCATCTCCCCTCAAAGAATAAAGTCAACACACACACACACACACACACACACACACACACACACACACACACACACACACACACACACACACACACACACACACACACACACACACACACACACACACACACACACACACACACACACACACACACACACACACACACACACACACACACACACACACACACACACACACACACACACAATAATCCTCTGGTGTCTCCACAAAATACACAAACACACAAATGAATCACAGACAGAATGAATCACTTAATCAGATCCACTGATCTGCATGGTAACACGGTCACACAAACTATTTGATCAACATCTCCTCGTAAAAAGCCCAGAGGAAAATGCCACAAGCCAAACAAGTGACACATCCATCATCACCATGCTCTCAAATCACAAGCTCCCTGAATCACACACACAGAAAATGGCTCATAATCATATTCACTCATCTGCCCGGTAACAGAGACGTACTCGGTCAACATTTCCATAAAAAGGCTGCAAATGCCTGAAGGAAAAGATGTGAAGACTCCATCATCGTCTCTGGAGAGTCACACGAAACCAAAAAGCAACCGAGAAATGAATACTCTCACCGGGATCTTTCCCCTCCTTGGTAACAGCTACACAACAACTATTTGGTTCCCATTAATAAAGCTTGAAAAATGTCTCAACCAAAAATAAATGGCCACATCTAATAAGGGATTCATACTCAAATCCCCCACACACACAAATAAATACACACTCGCATCAGAATCACTGATCTGTGCGGTCACACAGGCCCAAGAACTATTCGGTCAACATCTAACCCCCTAAAAAGCCTGTAAATGGCCTCAAGCGAAAAAAGAAAGCCGACCAAAAATGAATCAGCGCCGACATTTTTGGAGCGCGCTTTCATCTGTAATTCATTAGCTTAACAAACATAACAGAGAGGGGCAAAGTTGAGCTATTCCCACGGTGCCCAGGGCTTGACATTGGCACTTGCCAACCAGCCAAATACTGGGAAAACTTGGATGTGTCGCTAGCCACTTTGACAGGTAGTTTGGAATGGTTAGCTGGGTATGACAAATTTATAGAACCACAGTATCCTAAATTCTGTCGATTCTCCCTTGTGCTTAAATTGTTTGCGTTAAGATGAATAGCATACTCAATTTGTTGTTGTCTAATTTATTTTCATGCAGGAATTAAATATAATTCAATCAACTTTAATACGATTTTGCCACTTCTGAGTTTAAACATAGACTTCAGGTCATGGTAAAAAAAAAGAAAGATAGCATGACAAGTGTGGTTTGTAGAAAAGGCTGGTTGGTTAGGGATTTGGGGAAGATTAAGCCAGAGATATTCTAGACAGAGATACGTCATTTTGGTTCTTTTCCGGTATCCACTTTATGTCGGGTGAACACCCCTTCAGGAGAACTTCGGTTAGGAGACCTTCGGAGTCCTGAGGTTGAGAATAAATTAAGTCCCCTTAGCTCTGTAGATGGCGGTAGCGCACGTCTTGTGCAAACACCTCAAAAGGAGAAGAAGAAGGAGGGGGACAACGCCCCCTTAGGAGACCCAATTTGAGCACACGCTTTTGCATTGATTGGGCATGTTTTGATTCCTCTTGACTAAAATTCTAAACTCTTTGATCAAGCCTTGGTGGTGCCGGGTGGCTGAGGCCCCAGACTGGGTTTGTTTGTGGCCGATGTCGATTCCCAGCCATCCCCATCTCTCTCTCTCTCTCTCTCTCCCGACTTGTTTCCTGTCTCTCTAATTCAGTGGTTCCCAAACTTTTTTCCCTGCGCACCCCCTTTTACATTTCAGTGTGGTTCGCGCACCCCCTAAGCGAATGTTGCACAACCGCAAAACTCATTTCCAATAGACCTGACGTTTTTTCTGCCATCATCATTACAATGGAACTTGTTGCATTGTTGCAAGTTATGGAGTTATAAATTACACTTAAAGATGGATCCTTCCAGCATACAATTCACCAAACAACATGTAATGTTCATTAATTCTGTAAAAACACACATCTCAGCCAGTACTCTATTCAGCTCGCGCACCCCCTTGTGGCAGGCCGCGCACCCCAGTTTGGGAAACCCTGCTCTAACTCATCTCTGTGAATAATACAAGTGTAAAAGTCCAAATAAATAAATGAACAAAATTCAAGAGACACCGCACACTGCTTACTTGAATTTTGTTAATTGATTCACCTTCTCCTGCCTCACACCTGCACCTGCATTGCTGAGGGCTTGTGCACAAGGACTCTCTTGTACTTTGATCGTCCAAATAAATAAATACATGAAAAGCCCTGGTGGTGCCTGCCACCATGTCCTCTGTCATCTCACCTCATGGCCGTCTTTGCTCTGACCGGAGCCAAAGATGCGGTTGTAGAGGGAGTCTAGGGAGTTGCTGAAGTCCGACTTCTCAAAGCTGTGGTTGTCCAGAACCTCCAGGGTATGCAGCACTCGACCGATCGTAAAACCTGGAAACACATGAAAATGGTGGGGGGGAGAAAAACATGTCTGTTGAGATCTTTTTTTCTCTCTCTTTTTTAAACTTTATTTCTATGTTTCAAAAAAAAAAAAAGATGTGAGGGGGAAGGGGGAAAAAATGGACATAAAAACATGCAGGTTGAGGTTGTCTGTTCAGATTCTATGTAATTTCCTGGTCACTTAGCCCATTTTGTCCTAAGTCCTTTTTTGGTAAGGGTGCCCTCTGCATATCAAATCCTAAATATCTCAGCCTCCGAAGCACATACAAACATGAAATAAGTTACATTTAAAATCTAGAACCTTCATTTTGTACTAGTATAGTGTTCATTCAGCTCTAACATACCCACATTTTTAATAAAACAGCTCAAATCTCAAGAACTTGAATGCAGCGTACATGTCGCTCCAGGACACAATGGGTTAAAAGAGACAATACATTGTGAGAATCCAGGAGGTCTAGAGTGAGAGATAAAAAGGTTCTGGCTCTCCATAACGAGGCCTGAATTGAAGAAGTCTAGTGGAGAAAAAGAAAACCTCCACTCCACTTCAATCTCTATTTACAAAAAAATCAGTTGAGGAAAAAAGAAAAAGAAAAAAGCTGGCCAAACCTTCCCAAGTTCAGGGTATCGATTGCCAAGTCTCCTTACCTGCTGTCGTTTCTTGACACTTGTCAAAAGACCATCGAAACTCAACGGCCTGCCCTCGCTCTTTGACTTGCTCCTCGATCTCCCGTAGTTTTGATCGCACCTGAGGAAGTCAAAGAACAATTCCACACATTTTTTAATAAAACAAAAAAGGAGCATTTACAGTCCAAAAAAGGGAGGAAAGAGCAGAGACACACTGAGATTTGAGGAAAAAATTATATTATACACAGCGACTCATATAACCTGACAAATCTGTTTAAATCACATGGGCCTACACATGGCAGCCATATTTGCCTTCATCAGGGAATTTACAGTATTGCATGTAAAGTATAGTCTTGCATACACTGATTGCATAAAATAGGCCTATATTATTTCACTAAGACCGCCCAATGCCATTCTACAACAATCTACAAAGCTATTCTGCAGCATGCTGCTTATAAATCATGATTTGTCTGGCTACAAAGTGATTCATATATAGAAGATTAATTATAAAGATTTAAACTGAAAAGCTGTCTTGGTACACAAACTGACACCAAAAAATATTGCATTAAAACACCATCAGCTCAAAACGTATTTTATCCAACAAAGAGTACAAAACTTTGCCAAAATGTACTTCGTATAAAATATGCAGCGTGCTGCTAGGGAAATATGACATTGCATTACTGTCACTGACTGGCCTGTGGGGCATCAGCTGGAGGCAAATATGGCCTTGTGCCCAATATTTCTCCTCTCTTCTCTTCTTACAACACAACTTTTCTGAAATGCACCGTTTATAAAATATGCAACTTGCTTCTAAAAGTAATGCAACATTGCATGACTATGACCAATCAGTTTGTGGAGAATTAGTTGCATGTAAAAAAAGTCAACAAAAATGTTGCATTAAAGCAACTCATATTTCTCCCCTTCTGAAACGGGCTGTTTTAGAAGATATGAATCGCAATGAGACTAAATGAATTGTAATGAGACATTGCATGACTGTGACTGACTGGTTTGTGGTGAATTAACTGCATTTTAAAGTTATCAAAAAATGTTACATTAAAGCGACTCATTTTCCCTTCTCACCTAACAAAACTCAACTTTAACAGCAGAATTCACATTTTATGAGAAAGGCAATTCAGCATTTCATTTCAGTGGTGTGTCTGTCTGTGTGTTAATTAACAAGTGCTCTTGCCCATCCTCCTCCATAACTGAGGTACCCTGGGGCTACCCCCTTTGCACGGGTGAGGCATAAATATAATATGCTGTGTGCAGTGAGCACTGTGTGATGTGGAGTGCTGTGACAATGGGAGTTTTCCAGGTGGACTTTCGTTTTTCACTTTCACAGTGATTTTTTTTCCACAGCTCTTTCAGCCCTTCTCTTCCACCAAAACTTAACTTCAACAGCAAGCACAATGTGGCATTTCAGCAATGTCACATTGATTGCCTGACTAGGCTGGTGAGGGGGCACAAAGAGGAGAGGAGAATAGAGGTGAAGTGAGGAGAGAACAGGAGAGGAGAGGAGAGGAAAGGAGAGGAGAGGAGAGGAGATGAGAGGAATGAGAAGGAGAGGAGGGGAGAGAAGAGAGGCATGGTGGTAGTGGGGGGATGGGGAGAGGAGAGAGGAGAGGAGGAGAGAGGAGAGGAGAAGAGAGGAGAGGAGAAGAGAGGAGAGGAGATAAGAGGAGAGAGGGATGGTGGTAGTGGGGGGATGGGGAGAGGAGAGGAGAGAAGAGGAGCGCACCTGTTGGGTGAAGGTGGTGTTGCCGCCGGGCATGGGCAGGTTGGAGGGGGCGATGTGGAGGAGGTCCAGCGGGGAGCCCGTCTTGTTCCTGCTGTCCGTCAGAGAGTAGTGCCACACCAGGGCACTGGGGCAGCACAGCACTATGCTCTGTGGAGAGGAGAGAGGAGGAGAGGGGAGAGGAGAGGTGGAGAGAGGTAGTCTGATTATCATCGAATTTCAAATCTCTTAGAGCCTTGGTCTAACCAAGAGCATAACAATTAACATTTCCAAATCGGCATTTCCGAAATGGCCTCAATTGTTTAGCTAATGATTGTTTGCTTCCCAACAAAGTGGGAGGAGTTCCCGTTTTTGACGGATCTCAGAAAGTACTTGCATTGCTCTCGACTTGACTGGTAGCAACGCTGAAGCTGTTGCGTCACTAGGAGGGCACGGCCTGGCTAGGAGAGAGGCAGATGGTGCAGAGACATGGACAGGGAGGGACAGAGTGCACAAGTGAAAGAGTGAGAGAAGGGGGCAGAGAGAGAGATAGAGAGAGAGAGAGAGAGAGAGAGAGAGAGAGAGAGAGTGGGGCAGGTGGTGCAGAGACATGGACAGGGACAGTGTGAGAGAGTGCAGAAGTGAAAGAGTGACACAGGAGAGAGGGAGAGGTGAGAGAGGGAGAGGTGAGAGAGAGGGAGAGCGAGAGAGAGGGAGAGGTGAGAGAGGGAGAGCGAGAGAGAGGGAGAGGTGAGAGAGGGAGAGGTGAGAGAGGGAGAGGTGAGAGAGAGGGAGAGCGAGAGAGAGGGAGAGGTGAGAGAGGGAGAGCGAGAGAGGGGGTGCAGAGACATTGAAAGGAGAGAAGTACGACACAGCAATTATTCAGTTGACTGCGTGAGGATGAGGAGAGGTGTCCTGAGGAGGAGGAGGACAAGAGGAAAGAGGAGACAGGCCTTCAGACCAAGGATGGACTGGGGGAGAAATGGGGCCCGGGCACTTTTGGCTTAAAGGGGCCCCCTCATAATTGGCGACGCAGAACTGACTCACCGGTGGGCCCCGCACCCTCGGCCCACGAAGGTGTGGGGCCCACCGGGAAATGCCCGCCATGTCAGATGGCCAGTCCAGCCCTGTTCAAAACCAGCCTCCAGAAAGGCTGCGATGGCTCTGCTCCTCTCTGCTCTGCTGTGTGCATGCGGTGATCTGGCCTGGCAGGACCCCCTGATTTACACTTCAGGGTGGCAGCCTGGGCCAGGGGCGGACCTTCCATTAGGCAAACCTAGGCAATTGCCTAGGGCCCCGACCAAATCTGTCCTCTATAGGGGGCCTCAACTGTCACATCAGTTGCGGTAAACACACACACACACACAAAAATAGGCTTGATCTTAATTTGTCACTTATGTAAAGTAATCCAAGATAATATATGAGACAAAACATTGAAATAGCACCAAAACACAGAATTTATGTCTATATAATGACTTCTGAGGGCCCCCCTGATTGTATTTCGGCTAGGGCCCCAAAATGGCTAGATCCGCCCATGTCCTGGGCCGCGTGTCTTACCACCACCTACTCACGACAGCACAACTCTGCTGAATAATGCAAATCAATACAGCCGCAATGACTACTTGTCTTTGGTGCCACGGGATACTTTCTAAAACAAAACAAAAGTTTCAAAAGTTTTGACACGACTTGCTGATCTACGGGGGTGTTTCCCGGGAATCTAAACTTTTTTTGTGACTCGGAGTGTGATGTTGCAGGTCGCATTGCGTCTTCATATAGTGTGGCCCACACACTGGTATAAACTTTTTTAACACATTATGCAGTATATTGGGCTTTTAGGTATGCCTGCAGCTAGAGTAGCGCTGCACAACACAGAGGTCCCAAATCAGGTTTATGAGAATTATACAAGCCGAAGTAAAGTATACTTTATCGTGCCCAATAGAGGGAATTACTTTTGGGCTTCATAACCACTGCATCAAATACAAGGCTCATGCATAAAATAAAAGGGAGCTTTGTAACACTGAACCATACCAACACCTAGAAAGCTCAGTGTGCATATTATAAGCCAGATCGTATGTTACCTTGTGTGTTGAGTGTCTGGTAAAAAGTGAAGAATTCCTCATCGGTTCGTTCTCTCCAAAGATCCCTTGGCCAAATGTATTTAAAGTAGTAAAACACACATTTCCTCTGCCCGACTGCACTAGTAGTGGTTTGCTTTTACTCTGCATTCTGTCCTCTTTTTTCAAATTAAGCTTCAAAAAGGGACACTGTACAGGAAAGGGTCAAAAAACGTACCTCAACTATGCTGCTCATTGAAACTGGGCTGCCTATTGCCAAATTTGATCTTTACATGAAAGTTTACTAAGTAATAAACTAAAATTTTCAGAGTTTGGCGGACACATCTTTGTCCGCCTGTCGGACATGTTGCAACAAAACAACATCCTACCTGCAGCTGAGTTCAAAATGAAGTTTTCACCGGGTGGCACCAAAACATCTGCTGTACGTGTGTCCACAGTCTTTGCAACAAAACAGCAGCCCTACCTGTAACATGCAGCTGAGTCCAAAGACCACGGGCCGGTGCTGGGGGCAGATGTAGAAGTCCGTGAAGGGCGTCTGGGGCTGGGTGCCCCCCGCGGGCTGGGAGGTGGGCGTGGGGGGCAGGGCGTTGCCCGGCTGGCCCGAGACGGAGATGCCGTGGGCGGGGTGGCCTCCGGCGCCGGGGCCCATGCTGCCGTCGCTGAGCAGCAGGTTGAGGCGGCGCGTGCAGAAGTACGCCAGGCGCCGGGACAGGTAGGCCGACTGCACAAACTCCCCCGAGTACTGTTGGAGAAAGAGGAGAGGAGAGGAAAGAGAAGGAAAGAGGAGGGAAGAGGAGAGAAGAGGGAAGAGAGGGAATGAGAGAGGAGGACAGAGGAGGGAAGAGGAGAGTGGAAGGAGAGAGGAGGGAAGGAGAGGAGGAAAGAGAAGGGAAGAGGAGAGTGGGAGAGGAGGGAAGGAGAGAGGAGAGAAGAGGAGAGAGGAGGAAAGAGGAGAGTGGAAGAGGAGAGTGGAAGGAGAGAGGAGGGAAGGAGAGGAGGAAAGAGGAGGGAAGAGGAGAGTGGGAGAGGAGGGAAGGAGAGAGGATAAAAGAGTATAGGGAAGGAGAAAGGAGGGAAGAGGAGAAAGGGAAGGAGAGAGGAGGAAAGAGGAGAGTGGAAGAGGAGGAAGGAGAAGAGTGGAAGTCAGGGGTTTTTAAACGTGCGTGAAGAACTACTTTGAAAACACATTTTCCTAAACTGTTTTTGTTGAGATGATATTAACATAAAATGTCAATATTCCAGCTACCTGGACAGGCAGCGCTGGTAAAGGACAGGGGAGAGTGCAGTGATAATCAAGACTTCTTTGACGTTTTAAAAGCAAAGCAGAACTTTGTACTGCTTTTGTTGAATTGAGACAACATAACATTTCAGTTTTTTTTAAAACATTCAGCCATTTCAATTACACAGACTGTACAGCAATGCAATGCGGGTGGACTAAGAGGAACCAAGTTAACTGTTGTACTAATCCATCAGTCAGCATCAATCCTGCACCGGTTAAGATGAGTAAAGCATTGCCACCAGTGATTGGAGATTTATCTACAAAGTCACACTAAAAACTTTGAACAATCAGATTGGCTCAAGGAGCTGGAATGCTTCCCAAGTGTTTCCTTATTCAGATTCTCTAAGGTCCAAGGGTTTCAAGGAGCAGTGACTGGCCTCGTAGGAAATCATTTAGAAGGCTTGGCTGTAAGTGAGAGCTGTGAGCGTGTGCGAGCGTACATGCAGTTACCTGAAGCAGTAGTGGTAGCAGCTTGTGCGTGCATGTGTGTGTGTGTGTGCGTCCGTGCGTGTGCGTGTGCGTGCGTGTGATGTTGAAGCGTGTGTGTGTGTGCGATGTTGAAGCAGTAGTGGAACGTAGACATAATAATTAAAAGGCCTTGGTAGTAAGTGAGCTTCATGTGTGTATCCATGTGTGTGTGTGTGTGTGTGTGTGTGTGTGTGTGTGTGTGTGTGTGTGTGTGTGTGTGTGTGTGTGTGTGTGTGTGTGTGTGTGTGTGTGTGTGTGTGTGTGTGTGTGTGTGTGTGTGTGTGTGTGTGTGTTACCTGAAGCAGCAGCGGCAGCAGGAGTTTGAGCAGCTCGTCTTCGCCAGGTCTGATCTTCTCGAAACACTCCAAGACCCACGTCAGAAACTCGTGTCTGTCCAGCATGCCATCCTACAGACAAAAGCAAGCAAATCAGACTTCCATCTTCCAAAAACGTTGAAACCAAATCAAGAACTGAACAGAAATGCCCTGCATCAACACTGCAATACACCATAAAAATGTAAATCAAGCAGCTGTTGGTAGCATGACCCTGAACATTCAAGATGACAAGATTCCAGACATTCTTTTTTTTCCAAACATAATCTCCATTTACAAAACATCATAAGTGGACAGGAAAAATAAAGACAAGGTCCATGGGCATTTAGGCTTTGTTTTCGTAAGAAGCTCCACAATAGCACCACAAATACAGTGTATTCTAATGTCATGACGCAAACAACAGGCATCCTCCCTAAAGCCAGTCTAAAGCCTGGCTCAAACTACACGACTATCGGCCCGATTCTCGACTGAAAACCCCCCTTACAGCAATCGGTGGAACGTTACCCCCAAGACCATCGCCGGTCGCAAATCGTAGAAATCAAACACTGTTTGATATTTGCGACTGGAAATAGAACGTCGGGCATTGTCTTGGTGGTTGCGAGCAGGGATAAGATTGACAGTTGCGATTCTCTTCTAGTATGCGGTGCACCCCGACGTCAAAATCGGACACACAGTCGGGAGTCGTGTAGTTTGAGCCTGGCTTAAAGTACTCTGCATGCTCCTGCAACAGACAGCTCTTCGCAGATAGTTTTAATTTTATGAACTGAGGGGATTTGCAGCATGTTATTCATCGCCGTCGAAGCTTCGTACAGACAGTCTCATTTTTTTGGGGGGTGCGTGACAATTGTCGGCGATGAGGGGGCAAAATCTCTGCACCGCATCTGCAACACTTCGCAGGCGATTTGGCTTCTCAGCATAAATGATGAATAAACGAGTGACTGGATAGTAAGCAACTAACTGATACATGGTTAGTTACGTACAAACGTATTGGCTGTCTTTTAGCTTGAATGAATGGCTTGGATGAATGGATAGGCTTCTCCTTAAAATAAAAATGTGTTTTATATTCCATTTTTAAATCCCTTCTAGGGAGGGGCATTGGAAATTAGCCATAGGCTATAAATGCTATGCTGCAATTATGTTGGGCTTGTGCATATAGCCTTCATGGTGTGTATCTGTCCCCTACCAAATAAACCAAACTAAACTAAACTAATAAATTGGGCTTATTAAACCAGTGCGGGGATCGGGGCTCACCTGGAACATGAACATGGCCAGCTTCTCGTTGTACTCCCACTGCTTCATGGCCGTCTCCACCTCGGCGGGGGGCGCGGGGGGAGGGGAGCCGCACGACGGCTGGTTGGGCGACTGCCGGTAATACTCGGCCACCTTCTGGAGCTGCTCCCACAGGTACTTAGTGATGATCTGGGTCCACTCTAGGGATGCAAATTATCGATTCATTCATTTATCATTAGTTGATAGCCCTATCGATCGACTTACGATTAATTGATAAACGGCGTTTCGCCCCGAAATGTCAATGTTTCTCGAAAAAAAACCTACTAAATCTAAAAATGTTAATTAAAAATTGAGATAAAATAGCATATTTCAATTAATTCTATTTCAATTCTTTAATCTAAAGGTGATTTAAATATTCCCACTATTCACACCTCTCTTCACACATACTTCACATGCCCATTTCACCTGGGTCTCTTGTCAGATGAATTGTCGATTAATTGCGATTAATGTTTTTTAATCGATTAACGCATTGATTGCTAAAAGACGATTAATCGATTAATCATTTGCATCCCTAGTCCACTCTGCACAGGTGTAGGGCAGGGCAGGGGCACGGGAGTGGCAGTGAGAGAGAGAGAGAGGAACTGAGAACTGAAACTGAACAAAATGACAGGGAGGGCTGCACCTGGTAAGGATTGAAATTCGAAAATGACAGCAGGGGCTGCATTGCTGTACCCCATGCGAATGCACAAACCAATTTACAGCAAAATCCCACACTCACTATACTAAACGTAGCTGACGTGTTTATTCAAAGCAACTTTCAGTTACTGTTACAAGGTATTGGTAACAGTCTCTGGAGCAATGTGGGGCGATGTACCTTGCTCAAGGGCACTTCAGCCATGGATGGATGGGCAGGGAGAGGAAAGGCGGGATTAAACCTGCAACTCTCTGACCTTAAGAACACCTCCCTAACCATTACTCTATGACATGACTGCCCCACAAAGATCATGAATAGTAGTAAAGTACTTCAACCCCTCACACTTTGTTTCTTTTCGTACTGAGGGTCTAGCTGTACTACGCTTAAACATGTCTGATTCCTCGCTGGCTCTACCCTTCAAGGAACAGGTAGCAGGGTTTCCCCCAGCACTTTATTGCTAAGGCGGCCACCTTGACATGAAACACCTGCCACCTTGACTAGGTCTCCTGAAAAGATAAAGATTTCATGCTGTGAATGCAATTTCTAACGTTGCAAGACCAAAAAATATATACTTTTAACGCCCCACCACCTTGACTAACAAAAATTCTGCGGGAAACACTGCGTAGGTTACATGAAAAGATCCTGCCAGTACAGGTCACCCCTCCCGGTAACAGAGCCGCCGCCGTCGAGCTCATTTATTCATTAAACAGGTCCCCTACCGATACAAGGGTCGATGACGTGTCTCTTCTTGACTTTCGTCTCTGTGATGGCCGCGTGGTAGGCACAGGTCATCTTGATCATCCACGCCGCCCTCATCACCGGCACCGTGTACTTGGCCAAGTAGCCGAACACCTCCTCCTTCTTACTGAAGATGGGGACCTGGGCCAGATCGAATGAAGACACAGTTGAGTTGAGTGCACGACGTATAACCTGGCTTAGGCAGAACTACGATTTTCATACTTATAGTGTGATATAGAAGACGGTTGATATAGAAGGCAGTTGGAATAAACTTAAACACACAGACACACACAAGCAGAGCAAAAGACACACGTATACACACACACACTGTCACACACACACACACACACACACACACACACACACACACACACTGTCACACACACACACACACATACACACACACACACACTGTCACACACACACACACACACACACGATGTAAGTCATTAATAATCCACTGGCGTAGCCTAATGCTATCATTTTACAACTCTAGCGTTATACAACAGCAGCAGGGCAGACTCCAACCTTCTTGGCCAGCGCTGTGAGGGGTTTGGTTCCAGCCAGGTCTGTGAACCAGTTGTTGATGGAGCTCTGTGATCGGGCCGTGACCAGCCAAAAATTGTCCTTCTGATTGACCTGAGGCTTCCGCTTGCCCGTGTCTGGGAATGTGTTGCATCGCAGCTTCTCTGCAATGATGCTGCTGAAATTTGAACTAATCTGTAATGAAGACAAGTCATCAGAATGTGTTAATAATTGGGAAATTGTTGGACAATTTGGAAAACTGTGCATTTCATTTGCATTTTAACTTCAAATGTAAATAGAGTGCACAATTTTCTAAGAGAACATTGTATTGTACGACATAATAAAAGTTACAAGCAAGAAGAAATGTTATATGTGATGTAACGGATATAAATGATTTGGCATACCTTGGAGGGGTTGAAATTGACATTCTTTGCACTGCCATGTTCATCGCCTGATACTGCTGGTTGATTATTGAACCCCTGCTTCACATTCAGTGCAGTCAATTCATCCTACAACACATAAACACGGGACAGGTCACATGTTTTGTTGATGTCAAATAGCACTCACGCACCGTGACACGTTTTCAAATGGGCAAGCTAGCAGAGCGCAATAGCTCTGAAGGTATAGGTAGGGATTATGGAAAGCCCAGCCACAGTGATCAACCACGCTAATGCTTATTCCGAGTTGTAAAATATCATAACGCACCATTGCATAGACGCAATATCCCCTAATGGCATATTAAAATATAAATAATACATTGCATTTCTGTTAGCAGCCGAATTAGTGTTAACACACAGAACCCCAAACTTCATACCATACAATATTGGCGTCTCATTTTGCATCGGTTTCCCTTGTTAAATCGTCAAATAGTGAAAAGCTAACAAGCTACCATAATCGTGGCAACCCATGGCTGAGAATCTGAATAAAATAATAATCAATTTCGTCTTGTGAAAGAAGGCGATGTTGCTAATGTTTAGGCTTCTCGAAGTTCGGGTAATTGGGTATTTGGTATCCAAATTTGCGCACAGATAAAACCAAATTCGGCAGCTAACACTGGTTTTAAAATCATGTGACGTTAATAAATTACCACTCACATTTGTTGTTCTGCAACATAATTTGAAGACAAAACTGATTTAACAACAGGCCTTCACCAGCAAGCTAACAGCGCATATCTCACTGGACCAACTTGTCAACAAACGCACGGTTTATGCCCCCCTTCCAAAATAAGTGGTTGAAGTTGGTTAGCCAGCGATCATTAAAATGCAAAAATCGTTTCATTAACCAACTTCAGCAGCCCTGCTAGGTTACTGATTATTTGTCATATCAACACACTGTTATGGAGCTTCCACGACATAGTTACACATAATATGTGAGTGCTTCAGGAAAAGACTAAACTTGTTGACTTGTAAAACCAGTGTTTCAAAATCATTAGCTTCCCGAAGGAAGCTAGCAAGCTAACTAGCTGGATGTTTCGCTCTTCGTGTCGGGTGCAAGCTAACTGTGAGTTCATTGTTTTTACTGGCTAGCGGCTCTGACAAGGCCTGGACAACTGCTCCGGCTAGCTTTCGAATGAGCACTTTTTTTGCAAAATGCATAGGACCACAAAGGAAAAAATCACTTCAGTAAGAAACATATGTCAATCCCCAACCTCTTTTTGCTTTGGGTCTTGCGGATAGACGTCCGGGGGTCCGAGTCTTGGCCGCTTTAGGGGTCGTTGTTCGTAACTAAGGATCCCAAACGCAGCCATCATCCCAGCGGCATCACAACCAAGCCTCTCCCCTTTCCGCTTGAGATTTGCGAGCCGGAAGAAGGCAGGCGTAAACGCGAAAGCGTAAAAGCCCTGCGCCCCATTCGATTGCTGCCATGTATTTTTGCAAAGAAATACAGTACAGTATTTTAGGCGCTTTTGAAGTTAACAAAGACCCAAGCATAATAACATGTGCTAATGGTTCAAATTAAAGCAATACATATTTAGACTCAACAACAGCTGGAGATACAGTAGCCCATATAATAATGATGACTAATGGCACAGCTGGCCCTAAAGGATAATAAAATAATTAGGCCTAGATCCCCTTCCACACTCAAATTGTCTTAAAATAGAGTTAGCCTTTAAAAATCCCTCTTTGGTAGTGTGTACATATTGTGTTATTATTATTAATTATCATTATTAATCATTATCATCATTATAGGCCTATCATTATTATTATTATTGTTATTACTATTATTTTTTTTTATTATTATTATTACAGTATTATTATTAAAAGCATCAACAACAACTGTTAGCAACAACAATAATGCCAAAAGGAAATTATTATTATTGATTATTTATAAATATATCAATTAGACCTGGTCCAGGTAGATAAATGCTGAGGCACTCAAGGTTGCAGTCTGGCTCGTCAGGCTATCAGCATTTATCTACCTGGACCAAGTTTGAGAGCCCTTACACTGATGAGCACCAAGGAAAAAAGGTGACCCAAAGACCCAAAAGCACTCCAATTACCTGCTTGTGTTTGATATCAATTAGACCTATTGATAATCAGCAATTACTGGTCTGGTAAAATTACAAAAAAAATGTTGCCCAAAATTCTGAAATCTGAAAGTCCAGATTGTCGTTCCTGCACCTTCCCACAGAGGTTCATGTTCCAGTGGATAATGCCCATGGTGTGAAAGGGAAAAAGTAGAACAAGCGATTTTATTTTTGATATAAAATACTTTATTGTGGAGGCATCCTTACAGGGGACAGCATTTTCTTAATAAAAATGGTAAAAATCACAATCTCAAGGTCATCATTAAGGCACTGTGTCCATGCAGTAACAACATGGAGAATCAACAGTGTAATCACTTTTTTTAGCAAAGACATGTCCCATACAACGTCAACGACTCATTCACCACTCCACTTTCAGCAGTAAAGTTAACTACAAAACATGTATAAAATAGACTTCAACTTACATACATAAACATCTTACCACACCATTACTGTGGCAGTAAAAACATTTGAAATCTGTACCAAACTGGCTTTTTCAAGTGAGCTGTTTCGACTGACTGAAGAGGGATCTTGCAACTATAGGAGGTATTTCAGAGTACAATGGCTACTTTGCATAGAGGTCGTAACTAAAGCACATGTAAAAGCATGTTTTTGATTAAATTCCTCGGAAGAAAGATAACATGAAAAACCAGAGAAAGGAAAACACAAAACAGGAAAAACAAAACCCTGCTTTAAGGCCCTGACTATAACCGCAAGTCTGTACAATACAAGTATTGAAATAAAAGACATTCCAAACATTTGTAAGCAAATACAAAAGTATTGGTCATTCTTCTACAAGAGCTTCTGAATCAAAATAATATAACCCTTCCCGACAGAAAGTACCTTAAATTATGTTATATATATTACTTCAACTTCAATTTCTGACAGTCACAGTACACAGTTAAAATGCTCGCATCTTAGAAGAAAAAATAAACTTTGGGATTTGTATGCGCAGTCTGATGACATTGGCTGACATGGTGATTCATCAGGAAAAAAAGGAATGATGGGCTTGATTTGAGGACATTTCCATAACACCTTCCAGTCTTTGGCTGATTCAGTGAACATTTGTGCAACATAATGCTCATTGTTCAGTTTCTTAGAGAAGATACAACAAAGATACAAAGAAAAAAGATGTGCAAAATAACATTTCCACCAACTAAGCAAAATTTGCAGCAGAAGTACTGTATACCATTGATCATGAATTGCACGCAAGTCAGTCCACTGTCTGTAGAGCAGAGTGTTTTTATCACTGTCCATAAAACACTGATGTTGTATCTCCCAGTTTTCTTCATTACATAAATGGAGGTGCCTTTTCAAAACACCTCCTCTAAGAAAGTGCTCTGAGTGTGCTCATCTCCTGAGCATTTTAAAAACAGCAAAGTACACAGAACACGTTGCGGTTGCACTCTTCTTCTGTTGACCTGGCAAGAGCGCAGACACGCGAGGCCATGTCCTGTTCTGCAGAGTCACGCATGGCGAAAGCAGCTACGCGTCACAGATACAGATATATACGTCTTACTTTGTAAGAGGATTAAAAAGTCAAGGAAGGGAGGCTGAGGCAGCGATATCTCTCTCACTCTCTCCCACTCTCTTTTTCCAAGTGTGTGTGTGTGTGTGTGTAGTGTGTGTGTGTAGTGTGTGTGTGTGTGTGTGTGTGTGTGTGTGTGTGTGTGTGTGTGTGTGTGTGTGTGTGTGTGTGTGTGTGTGTGTGTGTGTGTTTCAAAGAAGAGGCCCTTGGTGGCCTTTTCAATTGGCGTCAGACTGAGTCAGCTTCCCATCCTCTGCCTCAATCATCGCACGCAGCCGAGAGCCGTCGTCCGCCAGCAAGTTAGATGGAGTATCAAACTCAACAATCTGCCCCAGGGAAACAAACAAACAAACAAACAAACAAATAAATAAATAAACCCATTACATAACAACACTTCGCAACAAAAAACTATAACAAACATTCAGAGCCAAAACAACTCAATTTACAAGCAAATGAAAAATTAGACAGATGGTGCATTACAACACATGAAACAGGCTAAAACAAACATTCCGAATCAAAGCACAACTCGGTTTCTTTTACATTATGTTAGTTTTTAATTCTATTGTCTTCGTAATACAAATAGCTGCAATTTGTATTCTTGTTGACTCATTTTAACCTAGGGCACCTGCAAAAAACAGCTGTTAAAAGCCAATGCCTTTTTTTGGGGAATAGATGCCCTCAGCCTACAAAAAGCTAAATAACTCAGCCTCTGAAGCACATAAAAACATAACATAAGTTGTATTTAAAAGCCAGGATGCCTGTCTTGCATTAGAATGTGTTCATTCAGCTCTAACAAACCTATATTTTTAATAAAGAATATCAAATCTCATGAGCCTGAATGCCGTGTCTATGCAGCTCTTGGTGCATAGCTCAATGTTGCGTATACTGTACGCAGCATCCGTCATCAATGGGTTATCAATAGTGTTGCACCCATACCGATACCAGTATCGGACGGGGCCTGGATCGGCACTAAAATGGTGGTATTGGTATCGGCGAGTATCAACAAATAGGGCACAGATACCATTGACAGATGCTTGTATGACACTTGAACGCAGTGTTGAACTTGGTTATTTTATATCAGAGGTATTTCAAAAGTGTAAAAAGTTCTACTGGATTGACTTTATATTAGTCTTTTTCCTTTTGACAAAGGTAGGCAGCAGCCTGACAAAGCCATGATAGCAATGATTTTACATCCAAGTAGTATGCAGCTCTTCATATACAGTATATGTAAATTTCAAATAGAGTGGTATCGGTATGGTATGGTATCAGTATCGGCTGATAGCCTACTGCACAGCCAGGTATCGGATATCGTATCGGGGCCAAAAAATGGCATTGGTGCAACACTACAAAGAACTCCTTCATCCCCATGGCGATTAACGAATTGAACAAGATGTGGGAGATTCATATTTGACATTATGGACATTCATATTTGTTGTAATGCACAATTGACCTCTTTTTACTTTTTTTGCAGTCCCCTTGTGTCAACGGATGCATTTGACCAGTGGTCTGTATTAATTTATGTATTTATTTACATATTATCTTATATGTCTAGCTATTTATTGTGTTTGTTTGTTTGTACTGTATGTGTTTTTTACTGTAGGCCTATATGTTTTATGTCATTCTGCTGTGCTGTAAGACAAATTGCCTTTTTAAGGACATTAAAGCTTTCAAGTCAAGTCAAGTCTAGTTATCAATGCAATGCCATTATTTACCTGTCCCTGGTCCAGCACCAGGATCCTGTTGCAGCCCAGCACGGTGTTGAGCCTGTGGGCGATGACCAGTGTGGTGCAGCCCTTGAAGGAGTCGCGGATGGTGTCCTGGATCAGCCGGTCCGTCTCCGTGTCGATGGCCGCGGTGGCCTCATCTAGCAACAGGATCTGGAAGAGGGCAGAGAGGGAGAGTGTCCAGTTTCACTTATTAACTTACTCACAAAAAGTCAGAACCGGACTATCTCGTCACAAGCGGAATAGTCTGGAGGCTATCTTTTCCATTTCTCGTTGGAAAAGTGTAGATTACTATTGCCCATGGCGTTACGAATGTACAGTGCCCTCCATAATTATTGGCACCCCTGGTTGAGATGTGTTTTTTTAGCTTCCAATTATTTTATTTTTTTTCTAAATAATATGGGACCTTAATGGAAAAAAAGAGAAAAATCCAACCTTCAATACAAGTGCATTTATTCAGTGGGGAAAAAATCCCACATAAAGAAATAATTATTTGACATCAAATAATGTGTGTCACAATTATTAGCACCCCTGGTGTTAATATTTTGTACAACCCCCTTTTGCCAACAAAACAGCACCTAATCTTCTCCTATAATGTTTCACAAGATGGGAAAAGACAGAAAGAGGGATCTTCAGCCATTCCTCTTTGCAGAATCTCTCTAAATCATCCAGAGACCTGGGTCCTCTCCTCTGTACTCTCCTCTTCAGCTCACCCCACAGGTTCTCAATGGGGTTGAGGTCAGGGGACTGAGATGGCCATGGGAGGAGCTTGATTTTGTGTCTGGTGAACCATTTCTGTGTAGATTTGGCCATATGTTTAGGGTCATTGTCTTGCTGAAAGACCCAGTGACGACCCAGCTTCAGCTTTCGGGCAGAGGGCAACAGATTTTGATTTTAAATGTCCTGGTATTTCAAAGCATTCATGATGCCATGCACCCTAACAAGGTTCCCAGGGCCTTTGGAAGCGAAACAGCCCCACAGCATCACTGACCCACCCCCATACTTCACAGTGGGTATGAGGTGCTTTTCAGCATGCGCATCTTTCGTGGTACGCCAGACCCACTTAGAGTGTTTGTTGCCAAAAAGCTCAATCTTGGTCTCATCTGACCAAAGCACACGGTCCCAGTTGAAGCCCCAATACCGCTTGGCGAACTCCAGACGCTTGCGTTTATGATTGTGAGTGAGGAAAGGTTTTCTCCGTGCATGCCTCCCAAACAGCTTGTTGGCGTGTAGACAGCGCCTGATGGTTGATTTGGAGACTTTGTGACCCCAGGATGCTACCATTTGTTGTAATTCTGTAACAGTGAGATTTGGAGATCTTTTGATTTCTCTTACCATCCTCCTCACTGTGCGTGGTGGCAAAATAAACTTGGGTCCTCGTCCAGGCTTGTTTACCACTGTTCCAGTTGTTTTGAACTTCTTAATTATTCCTCTCACAGTGGATATGGGCAGCTGCAGTTGAGTGGCAATCTTCTTGTAGCCTCTGCCTGACCTGTGAAGATCGACGCACATCTGCCTCACTTGTATGCTGTGTTCCTTTGTCTTTCCCATGTTTAAGAGTGGATAAGAGAAATGGCCTCGGTGTCACGTCATATTTATACCTCAGGGAAACAGGAAGTGATGAATTACTAATTAAATGTTCCTACATACTCTGGTAAACTTTGTAAACTACTGTAGAAATGACAGAAATGCTTCAATTATATTTATTTCCTGGGAATTGTTAAGGGTGCCAATAATTGTGGAACAGGTGATTTAATGAAAAATAATTATTTTTTAGTCAGGGATTTTTTTATTTTCTTACAATTCATTTGAGTTGAAGGCTACATTTTCCTACAATTTTCAGTGTGACAGTATTCTTCTGCAATAAACACTGAATTTATTTTAAGGCTTTTAACACATCTCAACCAGGGGTGCCAATAATTATGGAGGGCACTGTATATCTTGGCATACACGTAGCCCATAGCCAATTATGTCAGTTGTATCTATTCAAACATTTGTTATGGCCACTCTCTGATCGGCTCTCTTGCGCAGGCTCCCTCGCTTAGGGCAGCTGCCATGGCGACTTTTGAATCGCTTAAATTAGGGGGCTAAAACCCACCTGTCACAATGGTGCTTTTTTATTCTTTTTTATGTTTTTTTTAATATGTAAACAGATTTAAAAACAAATCTGCATCTAAAAACATCCACATACTGTATGTGTAATCAAAGCCTTAAGCTGCAGCTGTACATATTGCTACTAACTACTGGCTGAGTGATACTCAGTAGAATGTGTGTGTGTGTGTTCCAGTGAAGCAAGGACTGAAGCAGCAAGAAGAATAGAAGCGGCACAATGCAGGTTCAATATTTTCTTAAACTTTTGTCCGAGTCAGCGAGAAGTGAATAGTGTTGTGACGATGTAGCTGTACTGCACAAGAGGGACCACATTCGTCCGACACTATAAGCAGCACCAGCAGCACAACATCAGTAAAAAATGGCATCAAGGCTGCATTCAGTTAAGCGGCACAGATGCTTGATGAGACCATCTAGTGAGGAGTGAAAAATAAAACAGTGATACGCCGATTCACACTACTCATGCGTCTCATGATAGGCCAGGGTTTTTTTTTGTCAGTGATATGGCAGAGTGATCTGACTGTGCAATGAGCCTTTATTTATTTACTGCCATGTGGTGGCAATGTTTAGCCATTTTGTGTACGTTGCACTGCTGCGTTACAGCCACTGTTTGAAAAAAAACAAAACAGGGCAGAACATTCAAGACGTGATGAAACGGTAGGAACAACTTGTGCATAACACAGAGGGCAACATTTTTTTATGGCATTTGCGAGCATGCGTGCAATTGCAATTTGGAAAGTCGGAAAGCCGGTAATCTGATTCAACGCTAATCCTTACACAATAATTGGAGCCTCTCTGGCACCTGTTACCGCACTTACTGCATACATGAATACACAAATGAAGCGAAGAAAGCCTCGTCGGAATGAAAGCCAAGATCACTACAGAGATTGGTTTAAAAATCAGTCATATCAGGAGGGAGTCGTTAAGGGCAGATGTTGGTGTAAAGCAGGGGTAGGAAACCTTTTTCATTCTAGGGGCCACTTCAAATTCATCCGAGGGCCGTAAAAGTCCTCCGAGGGCCATACTATGAACACAAACCAGGATTTCCCCCAGCACTTTAGGTCTATATTGAAGGCAGCCACCTTTAAAACAGACTTCACCTTCTTTAGGTCCCCTGAATGCAACTTAATTGTATTGCAAATGTATTTTCTAAGATTACTTATATGTCACAAAATATGTCCTATTTCATCTGAAGCTGCATAACATTTAAATTACCTTGAGACATAGGTTCTCCACCCCTGGTGTAAAGACAAGTTATGCACTTTACCTTGCTGTGTCTTAGAAGTGCTCTGGCCACGCACAGGAGTTGTCTCTCCCCGACAGAGAAGTTCTCTCCATTCTCGGTCACCTCGGAGTACAGGGAAAGAGGCAGCAGGCTAACCTGAACAAGAGATGGCACAAAGATGGTGAGAAAGAAGCAATAACATACAGTAGATCCCTTGTAATGGTGAGAACAAAGGCAGACCTATAGTGTTCCATTTCATTCCCAAATTACTCCACTCCTATTGCCATCCTATATCACAAGTGAGATATAGACTGGGAACTATCTATTCTTTTTTGGGCTTTTTTTCGTCTGGGAGGTTGATCAATATACTACCTTAAGCTTGATGGAAAGTCTTTTCATCTGTTATTGACATGTTGGATCTTTGAACAAGCTTCAAGCTTTCGTTTTTATAACTTAGATCTTGCCAAGCCTTCCCAGTTCTGAGTTTGGATGGACTCCCAAACTCAGGCGAATATTTCAGCAAGGGTTTCTTTAAATCAGATCAAGTGCACAAGACAGCATACGAATTCCCAGGCTACTCCACTCCTACATTTTTCCATCATTGGTAATGTTAATACAGATCCCTAATGGGAATAGCCGTGACGTCAATGATTCCAATCTCTTGAAACGGTCTATTGCAAAAATAGCCCTAATGAACATCATGTCCCAAAATGCTTTAATCTAAAAAATAAAAAAAAACATTTAGATGGTAGGAGTGATGAACAGACTGTTGACTTGTAATGTTCCTATTCTCACAGAGAGAGAGAGAGAGAGAGAGAGAGAGAGAGAGAGGGAGAGAGAGAGAGAGAGAGAGAGAGAGAGAGAGAGAGAGAGAGAGAGAGAGAGAGAGCGCAATAGAAAGATTGAGCGCAAACAACTGAGCGAAAAATGGAAGCACAAGTGTGGTGGCAGGTAGGGGAAACAGACAGACAGACAAACAGACAGACAAACATATTTACCATGTCCTTGATGTGTGTCTTTTCCAGGGCTTCCCAGATCTGCTCGTCTGTGTACTGGCCCCACGGATCCAAGTTGGACCTGTCATATCACAGCAAAGACAAGACCAGACAAAAGACATCATCAGCATCATCCAAGTCATCCTTGTCAGACAGCCCCTTAGACCCATTTCAGCCTGATGCTGTGCATACGCTGCATTGACCAAGGCAAGGCGCCTGGAGCGACACAGACACTGCATTCAGACTCTTGAGATTTTAGTTTTCTTAATTACAAATGTGAGCATGTTAGAGCTGAATGAACACTGAGCTGACTGTTGGAGCTGAATGAACATTCTAATGCAAGATAAGGGTCCTAGCTTTTAAATGCGACTTAGTTCATGTTTTTCATGTGCTTCGGAGACTGAGATATTTAGGCTCTTATAGGCTGATGGCACCTTTTCCCAACAAGGGCTTAGGCATTCAGCAGGTTTTTTTTTTCAGGTGCCTCCGGCTTAAATGGGTTAATGAGTTGGGGATGTGTTATGGTGTAGTCATGTGATGTCAAGATGAGCTACACGTCGAGCTGAGCTACCAAGACACTACAGTAGCAGCAGCCCCTGGGGTTAGATTCGAGATTCAAGCGTTTTATTGTCATTGTTAAAAATAAGGCAACAAAATGAAGGCTGGAGTAGAACCGTTCTCCGCACTGCTGGTTCACATCTTAACACAAACCCAGTACAGCGTAATATTGGGAAAGGTAAGGAGCATCTGGTCTGGTGTATGAGCGACCCATTGAGCTACTGTACATGTAAGCTTCCAAGCCATTACAACGCACTGCAGTTGCGCAACTAGATGTTAGGGTTAGGATTTGGGTCTGAGCCATGTTAACAGCCTTGCCTTGATTGCCTGAGCCTTCTTTGTCATAGGGACTTGGGAATTAATGGATTAATGGATGGGCTCTGAAGAAGACGCTTGTTGCAACACTTCAGCCCATCTTATTAACAAATTGACGCCTAAGGCACCTGCAGAAAAGGGTGCTGAATGCCTGAGCCCCTTTTAAGAACAGCTGCCCTCAGCCTTTAAAAAACCCTAAATATCTCAGCCTCTGAAGCACATAAAGACATGCAATGAGTTGCATCTAAACGCTAAGACCCCCATCTTTCATTGGAATGTGTTCATTCATCTCAAACAAACAAAGATTCTTCATAAGTTGTCTCAAATCTCATGAGCCTGAATGTTGGCAGGCGCCAGGGCCAATGTTGCGCAACGCAACAGCCAGCATCAATGGGTTAAAGGCTTTTTAGCTTAATCCAGCAGTGTGCCTTTGGGTTCCTTGGCAAGACTTGCAACAGCAACGACTGGAGTTGAGTTTGACCATATTTTTAAGTACCAGAACATACGAAGACTTTGCGTTGAGGCGGAGCGGAGCATACCTGACGGTGCCGATGAAGAGCACGGGCTCCTGGGGGATGACGGACAGCTTGCTCCTCAGCTCCTCCAGGCCGATACGGGAGATGTCCACGCCGTCGATGACGATGGAGCCGCCACTCAGCTCCACTAGTCTGAACAGTGCCACGCCCAGGGACGACTTGCCTGCAGAGGTGGAGAGAGATGGGCCATGTTTATGTACGTAGGTTTGAGAAACCCAGTAATAAATACATTTTATTACACAATAGGATCTCTGTTGAAGAATGGGTTGTGCTCCTTCCATAGACATGTTTAGGTTGTCTAACTGCAAAGGTTTTTCCCCCCCAACCACCAGACCTGACAATGTGGGCTCAGGAAAGGATGACAAGACTGAATTAAAAATAACTACCTAAAAGCATACAAACAACTAAAAAAATAAATGAATGGCTGTCTAATGCCCCCTCCATACCTGAGCCAGTTCGGCCGATGATTCCCACCGTCTCCTCTGGCTTGATGTTGAAGGAGAGCTTTTTGAGGACCAGCGGCAGGCCGTCACGGTAGGACATCTCCACTTCCTGGAAGCGGACGCCTCCTTCCTGCGGCCAGCTGGAACCGGGAGCTGATGATGAGTCAGGACTCTGGCGAGGGGCCTCCGACTCCAGGTTCTGAAGGGCAGAGGAGAGGGAGAGAGAGAGAGAGGGGAGAGAGGGGGGGGGGAGGGGGGAGAGGGAGAGAGAGAGGGGGAGGGAGAGAGAGAGAGAGAGAGAGAGGGAGAGAGAGAGAGAGAGAGAGAGAGAGAGAGGAAGTGACAGAGACAGGGGAGGAAATAATGGAGGACAGAGAGAAAAGAAAGAAAGACAGAAAGAAAGATTGACAGAAAAAAAGAAAGAAAGAAAGAAAGAAAGAAAGAAAGAAAGAAAGAAAGAAAGAAAGAAAGAAAGAAAGAAAGAAAGAAAGAAAAAAAGAAGCATGAGCGACAGAGAAGATATTAGCGAGGGAGACCAGACCAGACAGGAACAAAGAAAAAGAAGGAAAAAGGGAGTGCCATGGAAAGAGGGCAGAAAGAGAGGGACACAGAGAGAATGGGAGAGGGAGGGGGGCGTAGATAAACAGAGCATTAGGTCAATGGGAAGACTTTAATCACCTCGTGTTACGGCCGGCTGAATAATTATGACAGTCATTATTGGACATTATTCCCCAAGACACCGTTATAACAATTAGCAAGCCAAATCATTTAGATTAGAAAACTAAATTCCAGTTTCCCCTGTTCTCTGCGGCAACGATGCCACTACGGATGTGGATTTCACGTTGATTTACATATGAATAAATCAGCGTTAAGTGTTTAATAATTTATGTTGACATTTTACTTGGACATTTATTGAGTTAAAATGGGGCTGTGGAGCTCACATCGCTTCATATCGTTTGAGCAGTATTACTTTAATGGAAGCGGCTAATGTGCATCACATGACAGTAACTGCATTACAGCTGTTGGATTGCTGGCACGTGCACAAAGCCTTCATGTGACTGATTGCGAGACACAGAAATGCCATTTGCTTTGTGTCACCATCATAATCATCACGGCTTGTAACTTTTTTTCCCCACTTCATGCACAATTTCCCACACTGCTCCAAGGTCATTACAGAGATATCATCATCGCTTTAACGTGACAGATTTTTGTTTTGCTACAAGAACAACTTTTCTACTTAGATGCGAAAAATAGCCTTTGGGCCAAATCTCGCACTGTTATCAGAGAGCTTTCAATCCCGGGTTCAAAGAGTCAAGACCCTGCCACAAATTTGATCCAAGCAGCTCTGAATCAGCTGATCCTAAAGATAACTCGAGACAAAGACAGAAAGACTCAAGAAAAAGCTTCTTTCCTCTGGCTTCTTTCCTCTCAATACTATACTTGAACTTTACCACCCCACCCCCACCCTGCCTCCTTCAGTACACTTTTTTCACTTTTTTCACAGTCTAATTCAGTGAGTACACGGGTCAATGACAATCTTTTTTTGGGCTTAGACGTCAGGTAGTACAACCACAGCTAATGCCCATAAATTCATTAGTAATTGGTAATTAATGTACTGCAATGAATATGCTTCTTGGATAATCCACTAAAAACAAAAAAAAATCGTGTGATGATCAAAAATGATCACAAAACATGAAGGCTGGAAATACGCTGGATGCATTACGTTATGTTAAGTCAAGTTGCGTCAAAATTGCATCGCAAAGAATGGGCTGCTTGTTTGCTTCAAAATGTTTGCTGTGCTGCTGCTGTGTCTGGTGTAAGCAGATAAGTGTCTGACTTAACGCATCCAGCGGAAACGCCTGGGTCAGAGGAGGGTAAATGACTTCGAGGAGGCACATTCACTGCGGCAAACAAAAAAAAAGAACGAAAAAGAAAAAAGAAATGTGCTTCAAACAAACGACACGGATACAAATGAGTCACCAGCGCGTTCGTCTATGGCACCCATTATTCCCCTGATTGATTTGCTGCCCCGGAGCCATTTGTAAACGAGATTAGGCGTAATGAGAGGTACAACATGGATTACTGTAATTGTGACTCTGCTGGCAAAAAAACTAGACTGGTGCCCAGGGCCGCTGACAGCTTTGGCCGGGCCCAGGACAAAGTCATCTGAAAGGGCCACCCCAACCAATACATACAGTTTAATGAAGACTCTCTGGGCCCCCACTCTCTCTGGGCCCGGGGCAACTGACCCCTTTGTCCCCACCTGTCGGCTTCCCTGCTGGGGCCTAGTCTGTATCGTCATGGCAGATCACCACAGCCATAGCCACTATTGAGTGCCACAATCATGTCCTACTGATGACAAATCAATCACGAGCCCTCTAGGCATGCACACTTTGTCATCGACAACACACGACCCTGAATGACTCAGCATGTGAGGGGTCATTATATTAGAGGAATTTCTCTGAAGTCTGAATAGCTTTTTTAACTATAAGGACCATCAGGTGGTAATGATAATATAATAACAGAATGAAAACCGTTAAAAAAGCATTAAAACCACTATTTTATTTTATTTCTTTATAATTATATTAGTATTATATAAGTATAATTTTAATCAATTTCCACAAGGAAAAAAAAATCAGTGGCCTAGCAGGCGGCGTATTATTACTTTTTTGCCCCCTAGTGTGTTTTCAGTGATGCCATAAAGCCTTTTATGGACGTGTGTGTATGTGTGTGTGTGTGTGTGTTTGCTCTGCTTATGTGTGTGTGTGTGTGTGTGTGTGTGTGTGTGTGCGTGTGTGTGTGTGTGTGTGTGTGTGTGTGTGTGTGTGTGTGTGTGTGTGTTTGCTCTGCTTATGTGTGTGTGTGTGTGTGTGTGTGTGTGTGTGTGTGTGTGTGTGTGTGTGTGTGTGTGTGTGTGTGTGTGTGTGTGTGTTTGCTCTGCTTGTGTGTGTGTGTGTGTGTGTGTGTGTGTGTGTGTGTGTGTGTGTGTGTGTGTGTGTGTGTGTGTGTGTGTGTGTGTGCGCGCGCACACGTGTGTGTGTGTGTGTGTGTGTGTGTGTGTGTGTGTGTTGTGTTTTCGCTGTGCAGTGGCTAACCCGCTGCCTTCCATATGTTTCCCCCTGCTGCCTGTGGGGGGCAGTGCCACGCCTGACGTCCCCGCCCTGCCAGCTCGCCCGCCATCACCGTCGGCCCATGCAGTGCCCATGCAGTTGCCTATAATGCCCGCCTGACTGTGCTGTCATACCCCACACGGCACCTCGTGTCAATTGAATAGCGTGTGCCCTGTCATCAACATTGGCCAGCGACCCCCCCACACACACACACACAAGTATACATACATACATACAGTACTCTCTCTCTCTCTCTCTCTCTCTCTCTCTCTCTCTCTCTCTCTCTCTCTCTCTCTCTCTCTCTCCCTCTCTCTGTCTCTCTCTCTCTCTCTCTCTCTCTCTCACACACACACACACACACACACACACACACATAGTCTCTCTCTCTGTCACACACGCACACACGCCCATTACACACACACACACACACACACACACACACACACACACACACACACACACACACACACACACACACACACACACACACACACACACACACACACACACACACACACCACTCCCCACCACCTCCCCCTGCTTCTTAGTATTGGTGCTGCTGACACATGAAAAGGCTCTCTCCTCTTCTCTCCTCCCCTCCCCTCTTCTCTCCTCTCCTCTCGTCTCGTCTCCTCTCCTCTCCCCTCTTCTCTCCTCTTCTCTTCTCCTCTCCTCTCCTCTTTGCCTCTCCTCTCCTCTCCTCTCCTCTCCTCTCCTCTCCTTTCCTCTCCTCTCCTCTCCTCTCCTCTCCTCTCCTCTCCCCTCCCCTCCCCTCCTCTCCTCTCCTCTCCTCTCTCCTCTCCTCTCCTCCCCTCCCCTCCCCTCTCCTCTCCTCTCCTCTCCTCTCCTCGGTCACCCAGGCTCTGCTCAGTCCTACCTTTATGTAATGGTTGATCCGTTCCACTGACGTAAACCTGGCCTCCGTCTCTGCCAGCAGGCGGATGGTGAATTGAAACAGTCCAGTGAGCTGTGTGAAAGGAAAGCATAAAGAGACGAGATGAGAGAGGGAGAGAGATAGAGAGAGAGAGAGAGAGAGAGAGAGAGAGAGAGAGAGGGCTAAGCTTGGCTGGGCAGTACCCCACTCACACATACACACACACACGCACAAGTAGGCACACACACACACACATATACTACTACACACACTCTGATGAAAGACTGCCACACAATTTGCAACCCTTTTTAAAAAATGTCAAAAATATCTCATCTGAGACATCTGCTACACGTCTTGCAAGGGTGTCCGTATCTGTTCAGATATAATCTGCCCGCCCCGCTGGTTACAACGAAAGCTTGTAAGAAATAACACACAGTCTGACTTTGCTTGGATGGTGCTATACAGTAGATTAGTGTTTCTCAACAGGGGCTCTAGAGCCCACCAGGGAGTGTTAGGGAGCCCTTGGAGAGTCTGGAGAAGGAGACAGCTGAGACGGAGAAGGGTAAGTTACAATTGGGAGGCAATAGTCTATCGATTTTATTTTTATTATACTAAAGGGAGCGTTGGCGCGCTTATGATGAGGTCAAGAGGGCATTCACAAGCTTATGACACGATCAAGGGGGCGTTTGTTCAAAAGAAGTTTGAGCTCCACACACGTTCTTGCATTTTTCACTAGTTACAATGTTGCATGTGTAACTGCTGGTACTCCAACAGCACAAAAAGTCTAGAATGAGTGCAGTTGGATGTCTTGTTCAATGACTCTTCACCCACTAACTTCCATTGACCTGAATAAAGGTGATTGGTAATTGGTCATTTATCCAGGACAGTGACCACTTCTGACGTGAGTACGGGAGTAGGGGAGCAGTACTACAGATTCGCTCCCCCAGACTTTTCTTACTGGGACAGCATTCAATCAAATGTGTGTGTTCTTTAAAGGTAATGGCAGATGGGATGACCAGCCCAGTTGACAATGGAAAAAAATGTACGAAACAACAAAAGCTACTTGTCATTTCATTTCTACAGCTGCAAAGAACATCAGTCACACACATGCACACCAGTGCTTTACACTAACTTTTTCGCTTACCAGCCATTTTGGCTAGTGGTTTTCCTGACTCACTAGCCATTGGGCCTCTTCACTAGCCATAATTTTCTTAACCATCATAGCAGCTTTAATGAATTATATAATAGGCTATAATAATGTAATGTAGGATAATATAACATAATATAATATAATATAATATAATATAATATAATATAATATAATATAATATAATATAATATAATATAATATAATATAATATAGGGCCTAATAACTAGAATTGTTATTAACTGGTCCATGCATGCATGCATGCATGCATGCTATAAGAACAGATGAACTTATCTGAGGAATGGCATAGCCGTGCAGAAACACCAAGCACAGTGTTGTGGAAGGGCACAAATGTAAGCTACATGAGAGCAAAATATTTCCGTCTTTGATCTGAAGGGCACTTTCGATGCGCAAAGTAGATAGTGCAAAGTCATTGCCAAGCTTCGCATGTCCTCGGTCATGGATGTGGAATAACACCTCTTCTGGAATATTTTCTCATAAAAGTAGGCTATCCACTAGAAGGCACACAAATATGCGGCCGGTAACTACAGAAGGAGCTACGACTTCCTTTCATTCCGTTTAATATTGAGTTGTTTAAAATATAGGCTAAACGGACGCAAGGCAAGATGGGCACATGCGAAGGGACATGGGACATGATTTGTGCAGTCTGGAAGGCTACTACTGCGCGTTGTTTAAGCCCCGTTTGACAGTCGGGAACAACGGCACAAGAAACATGGAGGAATATTAAGGTATGATGACATACAGGCAAATCAGAAAATTATTTAAACCGAACATTATTAATGCTGCATGTGTCCTTGTCTTATCACTGCGCTAATTAGTCTCAAGACTTTCACAAGACTGAGGTGTTCACCTCTCGCCTTGGTCATTTTAATGTCCACTACTAGCCTACTAGGCTATGCATTGTAATGACAGATCCCAAAACAGGTCAGTTGAGATGAACTTCGCTACTTTATTTTCACGTGAAGGTTTTCAGTGACATTTCCAAACGCGCGCTGATGTGCAGCTGGTAGCTCGCTGCTGCCACTCATATTCGCAAGACTAGCTCTATCAGATTCCTCTCGCGCGTGAGACACAGGTGACACGTGACACAGGTGCTTCATGGGTATTGTAGGCTCGCGAAATCGCACTGCATTGCGCTTGTAGCAAAGACGGTCCGAGGGGAAAAACTACAAAATGCGGTGCCTCATCATTTAGAATAGTAACGGACCCGCCAGAATGGCTAGTGAACCTTCGGTATCTACTAGCCAACGCCGACTTTCACCCGCATTTGGCTACCTGGCGTGTGTTAGTGTTAAGCCCTGATGCACACGCACACGCACATGCACACACACACACACACACACACACACACACACCAGCCGACACACAACACACCTGCACGGCGTATGAGATGGCGAGGCCGGCGTAGGCGGGGGGTATCTGGTGGTGCATGAGCACGATAAGGAGAGCCGTGAGGGTGATGAGGGTGATGCTGACGATGTCCAGGCGCACCGCCAGCCAGCGCATGGCACAGCTGAACAGGTAGTGCGGAGCCTGGTTTGCATCCAGCAACGACTGGTACCTGCAGGGGGGGCAGGGGAGGGGAGGGGAGAGGCAGGGGCAGGGGGGCAGGGTGGCAGGGAAGGGCACGCACGGCACGCAGGTGAAGGGAGGGGAAGGTGAGAGAGAATCAAAAGATAATCAGACATGTTTAAAGTAGAAGAAGTAGAAGTACTGTTTGGGAGTCGAGGGTTCTATGGAGTAGACCTGTTTTGTTAGGGCTACACATACTTCGACTTTAAACTTCACTCAAAAGATAATCAGGGGTGCATTTCTGGAAACCATACTTGCTAACTACGATAGCTACTTTGTTGTTTGCAATGTGATTTCCCATTGACAACTACCCAAGTTGTTAACGGCTGACAACTACGCTTTCGACAAATGCACCCCAGAGTTGTGTAAAAGTAGTATTAGAAGCACTGCTACTGGTATAATTACAACACCAGTGCTATGATATGCACTCCCACTGCTGTGTATCTTGCCCCTGGCCTGGCCGGCCCGACAAAAGCTATCAGCAGCAGCCCTGATTGAGACTGTGATGATCTGTGTGTGTGTGTGTGTGTGTGTGTGTGTGTGTGTGTGTGTGTGTGTGTGTGTGTGTGTGTGTGTGTGTGTGTGTGTGTGTGTGTGTGTGAGTGTGAGGCCTAAGAAAATTAAAAGTTTGGTTCCGGTTGGTTGTCAGCTTTGGTCATGGGTCGGTCGGATTTTTTTTTTTTTTCCAATTTTTTTTTTTATTATTTTTTTTTTATGTCCGACACCCCCAACCCCCCACATGCGCCAGATTTCGCCATGAGCATTGTTGGAACAATGCCAAGGACGATAGTGGAGTGAGGCCTGCTATAGCTACAATGAAATAGCCTACAATAAGCATTAATGAGCCAATACTGACCGTCACCGAAATGAGGATGCGTAATAGCCTACCGTTTCTGGCAAAACTTGTCCAGCTGTCAGTTGCCTGACAACTATTTTAACTCCTGTAGGTCTATGTCCCGTTTACTTTTTTTATTCCTTTCCATCATCCGTTGTAGACGATATTTTCATTGGGATGAAGGTTCTGGCTCGCAAACATTCTATTTACTCACTTTTTTATTTTACGCGAGGATGTAGACACCTGAGGCGATATGAATGTTTTAATGACGGGCAGAGGCACATCTTGCCACCAGGCAAGGCAGGCAGCCGCTTGGGGCCCCAAAGCCCCTAGAGAGTGAATAACAGTGGTGATTTTGGTTCAAATGTTCATTCTTTTGCATTTTTTGCTTGGGGCCCCTCCTGACCCTAGAATCGCCTCTGATGACGGGTGATTGAGGGGCAACATCGTCATTGTCATTAAATCGTCATTGTAGGAAACTGTAGTAGTCCTAGGTCTTCATCGAACAGTCGTATTTGCGGCGACATCATCGTTCATTTCTATTTCATTATTTGGAGGAGGTGCGGAGAGTCAGACAGTGACAGGCGCCCTGCTCCTGTGCAATGGTGGAGGGACAAGCAGAGAGAGAGAGAGCGAGAAAATAACGGGCGCAGGCCAACCGACTTCTTGGTTAACCAAGCCTTGTGGTAAATGAAAGAATGAAGGAAAACTTAGGCAAAGCCTCCTTCTCTCATATTAACATATTTTACAAGGTATTGATACAGTGCTACTTTAGTATTGTTACATATTTAGTAGTATTGTTATAACGAGTTATGCATCTCGTCGAACATGCAGCGCGACTGAATGGAAGCCCTTTTCTAACACGACGAGACAATATCAATACATTCAAAAATCGTGGATACTCATAATGTTGTCTGTGTGTTGCATTTCGAGGCGGGTGGTCAGGCTGTGTCAGTGTCGGGTGAGGTAAGGCTACTGACTAATTATTTGACAGGCATTTTCGCCAGGTTCCCAAACTATTCTACATCGTAGGCTATTGGTCTGCAAGAAGAACGCTTTGAGGCAAGTTGTTTAAAACTTACGAGCTACAACGACTACCAATTAGCATGTTGTAGCATAATAATTAGCCTACAACGTGACCGAGTAGGTGCGCAACTCTGCAGTGACATTTGGGGTTTTCTAATATCAAGCCGGCGGCCCTTATGGCGCGCGCGCGTGTTGCTCCTATGTGGATAGTCATGCGATGCAAATTCAGTAACTTGCAGGCAGGTAGAAAGTGAGAGATTGCGAGTTATGGGAATGAAGAAACGTGTTGTGTCTTGAAAATATGAACAACCGTCCACACAACATCGATATTTTTTTGAGGATTCCAAAAACTCCCCAAAAATTTTTTGGGTCGCACAAAAAATGATAGGGTCGGTCGGCAACCGGAACCAAAACATTATTTTTTCTAGGCCTGAGTGTGTGTGAGTGTGTGTGTGTGTGTGTGTGTGTGTGGCCCACCTCTGCAGGAAGTCATTGTCCCTACACTTTATGTCTGTATCATCAGTGCCATGTGTTTTGAATTTGGTTACGTGTTATGTGGCCACTGTCTCCAGCACAAATTCCATCGGACCAAAACACATTTATCTTGAATCTTGAATCTCTTGGCTTAACCCAGTCATTGACTCTATGATAGTGTTTCTCAACGAGGGTACTACAGCGTTAAGGAGCCCTGGGGGGGGCGTTGAAAAGGATGCAGCTGAGTCGGGACGGGGCTTAGTTCCCATTAGGGGGCATTAGTCTATTTCATTTTTCAACTCTAAGGGGGCGTTGGAAGGCTTATGATGAGGTCAAGGGGGCGTTGGGAGGCTTAGGATGAGGTTCAGGGGGCGTTTGTTCAAAAAAGGTTGAGAACCACTGCTCTATGATTACGTGCAGTCACCCACCTCTGCAGGAAGTCGGGTCCCCTCCCGAAGGCGTGGATGGTGGAGAGGCCCTGGACGCTGCTGGTCAGGTGGCAGGTGAACGGAGACAGCGTGATGTTCTCCAGACGCTTCAGCTCCCGGATCAACACCCTGACACACACACACACACACACACACACAAGACACACACACACACAAACACACACACACACACACACACACACACACACACACACACACACACACACACACACACACACACACAAAAGACACGACAAGACAAGATGAAGTGCTTCAACATCTAGAGCCAAAAGAAAAACACCACAACATCCTATTATATCACCACAGGAGGAGGTACGGGGTAGGAACGACAACAGCAACCAAAAAAAACAAGACAAGAATTCTATAGCGCTGCTGTTGCTGCTGCTGTGTAAACGGTATTATCCCATTTTTAAGCAGATTACTTTTCTTGTGTGTGTGTGTGTGTGTGTGTGTGTGTGTGTGTGTGTGTGTGTGTGTGTGTGTGTGTGTGTGTGTGTGTGTGTGTGTGTGTGTGTGTGTGTGTGTGTGTGTGTGTGGCCTTCGCGGATGCCAAGCTGACAGTTCCCTGGCACACAAGAGGATGAGGAAGGAGGAGAGAGCAGGGTACACAAAAGGGATCTTGTGACAGTGCCATGGACGTACTGAATATATATGTACACATCCTGGCTGGAACGGCCATTCCTGAAGCCTTGAGTGGGACTCTGTGTGTGTGTTTATGTGTGTGTGTGTGTGTGTGTGTGTGTGTGTGTGTGTGTGTGTGTGTGTGTGTGTGTGTGTGTGTGTGTGTGTGTGTGTGTGTGTGTGTGTTTGTGTGTGTGTGTGTGTGTGTGTGTGCGTGTGTGTGTGTGTGTATGTGTATGTGTGTGTGTGTGTGTGTGTGTGTGTTGGAGGGGATGTGTGTGTGCTGCCGATGATTTACGAGGACCTTTATGAGACCATGTCCCCCCCCCGGTCCCCACCACCGCCCACCACCCCCCACCCCCTTGTCACACATCAGTGCTAAGCCGGCAGAGTACCAAACTGCGGATCTCCGGCTCTGGTGATGGGCACAGCTTTTTTATTATTGACAAAAGATGTGTAAGGGGAGATGGCGGGAGGCAGGGAGGTAGGGAGGAGGGGGGTGGGTGGCATTTCTACTTTTAGATGCGTGGCATAACATGGACATGGACAGGGGGTGCGAGAATGCCAAGTCTGATATGAGTTATTGACTTGCTCTCGTAAAAAGAGGAGAATGGGGGCAACAGGGCTGGGAGTGGGAGATGGGCAGACATACAGAAACTAAAAACAAAACACGCACACACACACGCACGCGCGCGCAAACACACACACACACGCACGCACGCACGCACATGCACACGCACGCACGCACACACACACACTCAATACGCATTAGAGCTGAATTACGTAACATAAGAATAAAAAACAAATAGCGTGATGAAAATAAAAGGCAATTATTCTGTATGATTCACACCATTGTGCTCCCATGTGGCTTCCTCACAATGAGCTCAAGGTAAATGTTATGTCATAGCTACAACAAAACGGAAACAGACACAGAGGAATTCTGAATTCATTCTTTTCTTATGAATAAACCTAGTAAAGCACAGTACATCTGCACCTAAAGTTATTCATGCAACTGTACTGAAACTACTGTTGAAAAGCCCAACGATTCTAGGCCTTCTCACAGTCAGCTCTAGAATCTTTAGAATAGACAGTATTGTTCCGTTTTGCTTGCGTCACCATCGCAAACGTCTAACACCATAGTTACAGTGCATAACAATGCATGGTTACCTGGAGATGCGGTTGACGATGAAGAGGAACGCTCCGATGGGTAGGATGGAGAAGAGGAACCAGGGGAAGACCACGCTCACCACGCCCACGCAGAACAGTACCATGGAGAGGTTCTGCAGCACCATCTCGGCCTGCATAGTCAACCGCACGTCCACTGGAAGGGGAAGGTGGGGGGTAGTGGTGGATGGATGAGGGGATGAAAGTAGACACAGATAAGGTTTAGATAAGGTTCAGATAAGGTATAGATAACAGATACGTAGATTAGGTAGTGATGAGCCTTTCTCTATTGTATTCACCCTTGTCGTATGCTCTTCCTAAACAAACACACCCAAGATGTCCTTCAACATAAATATGCCACAACGAGAGAGGTATGGATTCATAGTCTCTCTATGCGGCGGGTAACAAATGAAGATACTTTTATCCTTGCACATGGACACACACACACACACACACACACACACACACACACACACACACACACACACACACACACACACACACACACACACACACACACACACACACACACACACACACACACATAGATATGCCACCCACAGGCCTCAGGCAAAACAGCAGCAAACCACGGCCGGCTTTAGGCCTGACTACATTTCCACATTGTGTGTGTGTGTGTGTGTGTGTGTGTGTGTGTGTGTGTGTGTGTGTGTGTGTGTGTGTGTGTGTGTGTGTGTGTGTGTGTGTGTGTGTGTGTGTGTGTGTGTGTGTGTGTGTGTGTGTGTGTCTGCGTGTGTGTGTCTGCGTGTGTGTGTTCCTCATCTAGGATTTCTGTGAAATGAGCCATGGCATGTTTCATCCTCAGTGGTCCACTCCTTGCTTGTTGTACTGAGCCTGCTTGGCGCAGGTGTTTTGACAGACAACAGGTGTTGTGATGCCTTGAGTGGCCATTTTCTCAGTTGTGTCTCTTCTCACTATCTCACAGTTTCATATCTGAGCTGAACAATGAAGTGCTTTGTCTGATGAACTGGCTGTGCTCCAAGGTCACTTTGACACAAGGAGCAGGCAAGAGAGGCTGTGCCACACACACATACGTCTCGTACGCATGCTCGCACGCACGCACACGCGCACACGCACACAAACACACACACACACACACACACACACACACACACACACACACACACACACACGCACACGCACACGCACACGCACACGCACACACACACGCACACACACACACACACCTAAGACCAAACTGTGTCACTACCAGCTTAAGGCTTGACAACATGTCCTATTGCCCTTATTGTTTCTGTTCCCTATCTAGACACACAATGAACTTTTGAGAAATGAGCTGTGAAATGTTTCATCTCAAGTGGTCCACTCCTTGTTTGTCCTACAGAGCCTTGAGCCTTGATCCTTGACCTTCACCTCCTTCACCTCGACGCAGGTGCTTTGGTAAGCAACAGCTGTTGTGGCGCCTAAGGCCCTCCGCACATTGGTTCCGACAGCACTGCGGAGCACTTCAGCTTCCGACACAATTCCGACCCCCGCACACAATTTCACCACAGCAGAGAATGGATAGTCAATGGGTGGCTTCGACAAAACAGAACTCGTCTCTAATCGCCAGCCGATGTCCACAGACATAGGAATCGGTGTGCGGGGTTGTATTGAAAACAATGGACCAGGCTTTTGTGGAGCAGTGCTGTGCACTTTGTCGGAGCCGGTGTGCGGAGGTCCTTAGGCATGTAAAAGATGGGAGTCTTTTTCTTAGTGAGAAGGTGATCTCTGAACTTATCTGAACTGCTCGTGTTCCATGGTCATTGTGGACGAGGCTTGTCCAATCTTTCCTTCATCCATGTCTTATCTAAGCTTACTCTACCGAGAAGACTGATTGAAGCAGGTGTTTTGATAGGCAACAGGTGTTGTAAAAGCCTTGAGTGTGTATAAAAGGGATCTGAAATCTCACATTTGTCCATGTCTTCACTTGTTCTACCAAGCCTAATAATAATACTAATAAAAACGACAACAATAACTTGGTTTCATAAAGCACTTTTCATGGAACCCAAGGTGGCTTTGACCTTTTTTGAAGCAGGTGTCTTTGTTGGCAACAGGTGTTGTGGAGCCTTGAGCATGTATAAAGTTTTAACCAGGAAAGGCCCCATTGAGCCACAATGACTCTCCTTCCAGGGAGTCCTGACCAAGAGTGGCAGGCAGTGACTTACAGCGATATTGCCCCATTTTAGGAAATAAGCCCATTTTCCATCTCTCCTTGAGTTGAATAATTGTTTTTCAAATGTCCAACATGTCAGGCATTTGGTCCGATGTGTCGGGCTTTTGGCTAAGTGTTCTTGTCCGGATTCAGCAGTTGCGATGAAGCATCCTAACAAGCTGCGCCACCAGACATAGGGAGAGCGCTGGATTAACAGGGGAGGGGTAAAAACTCATTTGGAAGTGAAAGACAATTTATTTACCTGAAGGAAAGATGGAAAATGGGATTATTTCCAAAAATGGGGCAATATCGCTTTAAAAGTAAAGACAAAAGCTATTAAGACAGTGAACAAAACTAACAAGACACTACGTAGAGACAAAACCATACTGCACTACAGTGAAGTACTCACCTTCGTCCATGTCCTTGGAGAAGCGGTTGAGGACGCGGCCAAGCGGCGTGGTGTCGAAGAAGCGCATGGGGCTCTGCATCAGCTTCTGGAACAGCTTGTCGTGCAGCACCGACGCCGCCCGCACCGTACACTAGTGGCGGCACACAGATTGAACAAACAAAGACGCAGGTGGTGACGAACTGAACAACAGTATGTGTGTACAGGTAGGTAAACAGATTAGCGGCAATAAATAGGGAATAAAACGACACTGAGAGATGATGGTTTAATAATGGGGGGGTGGGGGCAGTTGGCTAATAAATCCATTAATCCAATACCATAAAATCTGGGGATCTGGGTTCGAGTTCAACCTGAGGTTATTTCCTAATTCTTCCCCCGTCTTGCTGCCCCAACTCATTTCGTGTCATTATCTCACGGTCCTATCTAAACAGAGGCACAGCAGATACAGGCACAACATGATACTCTGGGTTGGACTTGGGGTTGTGTTTGGGCTGGGAGAAGTGCTTAATTTGTTAAGAGCTATTCCGAGAATAGCACAATGCCCTGGTTTCTTCAGGGGAGCCATTTTTTGGCAATAAACAGGGATTTAACAACACAAAAACATGTCCAAAGACCTACAGGTCACATGCAAAGCCTACAAACAGCCGACAAACCGACCAACGGATCGATCGACATACATAGCAACGTAAAAAAAGAAAAAAAATATGAACCTTGACATACTGTGCTGGGGTTATGTTTGTGTTGGGTGTTGGGGGAGTGCTTACTTTGTCAAAAACTATTCTGAGAAGAACACACTGCCCTGGTTTCTTCGCAGGAGCCATAAAGCAAACACAGATGTCGAGTGCAGTGCATTGCAAAACACACACACACACACACACACACACACACACACACACACACACACACACACACACACACACACACACACACACACACACACACACACACACACACACACACACACACACACACACACACACACACACACACACACACACACACACACACACACACACACACACGCTGATGGGACCGAGCATACAGATATGTACATACTAGCCATCACATATGTGCCATATTGTCGAGCGCTTGAAAGCAACCTGTTGTCTGGGACTTGATGTGCTGTGCTGTGCTGCCTCCATCAGTTTGCGAAAAGGCAGCACATTTGTTCAGTGATTGACAGCTGTGTACTAGAATTCTCACGCTTGAGCGATGAGATGATATCTCTCTCTTTCTTTCTCTCTCTCTCTGTCTCTATCTGTCTCCCTCTCTCTCTCTCTCTCTCCCTCTCTCTAGTTATGAGGCCTAGCCCTTGGCAACAAAATGCCTCTCGGCGAAAAACCTGGAGCAGAAACTCACAAACCCAAAAAGGCAATTTCAGCATTTGGACCAAACGGCTTGAGGCACCAAAGTACAAATTAATTTCGCTAATGAATATTGAACGGCTACTTTGCCTTTCCCCACCCCGAACACTATCTAATCTCACCTCAAGGGTAAAAACCAAAAAAAGAGAGAGAAAGAAAAACAAAACATTAAAATTAACTAAAGATTAGCCATCTCTGGAAAAATTAGTGAATACAAGTGGCACACGATAATTACGCAAAGAGGGCCCTAACCCTGCGTTACGACTTAGTCAAGTCCACTTAGTCGAGAGAGAGAGAGAGAGAGAGAGAGAGAGTGAGTGAGAGAGAGAGGACACCCAGGCCCTGTGGGACGAGCATTGAGGAGCCCCCTAAGCCATGTGTCACACAGCACCAGGCTAGATAAATGGATTTAGCCCGCGGGCACTTTCAATTACGACGCCGAGAGGGAGAGACAGAGAGAGGAGAGTCCAAAAGAGAGGAAAGAGAAGAGAAGAGAAGAGAAGAGAAGAGAAGAGAAGAGAAGAGAAGAGAAGAGAAGAGAAGAGAAGAGAAGAGAAGAGAAGAGAAGAGAAGAGAAGAGAAGAGAAGAGAAGAGAAGAGAAGAGAAGAGAAGAGAAGAATGCCTGCTGAAAAGATGGCCAATTAAAAAGGGAGTCGCGCAGGCAGAACAAAAAAAAAGAAGCGTTGCACGAGGGGACGCGAGGCTGTCAGGAAGATTATGTCCATCTCTTTCTCTCCTTTATTATTCTCTCTCCATCGAGGCACTTCAGTGTTGGGATGGCATTTGCTATGTCATTGAAGAACGAATGGGGAGCTTGTGCAAAGTCAACCAAGCAGCACAGATATAAAAGCAGCTCCCATCAAGGGAGCATAATAGTTTCATCTCTTCTTCACTATGGATACTGTGACATTACTGGTACATTAATGTAAATTCATAGGATTCCCATTCTAAGTTGTAATTTGGGATCAGTGAAGGACATGAGGAGGTTTTGCATGCATATTTATTTTATTTCTCATCATTCATACATCTTCATTTTACATTGAGGATGTTGCCTCTTTTACAAGAGAGCCCATATGTGGAAGGAGGGGGGTGGGTGAGTTCAGTTGTGTCGGGCTAATGGGGTGTTGTAATTGGCTCCTCATTTCATTGTATGTATTAAGAGGGGGCGACCCTTTCAGGCTGCTTTGTCCTGGGCCCAGCCAACACTGTCACTGGCCCTGGTGCACACCCACACACACAGGCTCACCCTCTGATCCTCAAGAAAAAGTTAAGGGAATGGACGCCATGAACCCAGGGAATGGAGCCCTTATTCTGACTGCTCTAACACGCGCAGCCATCCAAGAAAATCAGGATGAGAGGAGAGGAGAGGAGGAGAGGAGAGGAGAGGAGAGGAGAGGAGAGGAGAGAAGAGAAGAGAAGAGAAGAGAAGAGAAGAGAAGAGAAGAGAAGAGAAGAGAAGAGAAGAGAAGAGAAGAGAAGAGAAGAGAAGAGAAGAGAAGAGGAGAGGAGAGGAGAGGACAGGACAGGAGAGGAGAGGAAATGTTTGCAGTGTGAGCAGGAGATTGAGGAACAGGAGAGGAGAGGAGAGGAGAGTGTGGGAGAAGGCAGTGGAGCCACAGAAGAGGTTACGGCCGGATAGAGTTAATTACCTTGACAAAAGCCAGGCCTCGCAGGGTCTTGAATAAAACGGCCACCAGCATAGACAGCACGTAGATCCGGGAGTAGTATTGGATGTGTGGGTTGAGCCGCATGCTGTCGCTGGCTATGGTTTCATTAAACTCCGTCTCCAAGATGGCGTCCTGAAGGTGAAGAAAAGACAAAAATAGACATTCTTACATGAATTGCTGCCTCGATCAGTTTGCGAAAAGGCAGCACATTTGTTCAGTGATTGACAATTGAGTACTAGAATTCTCACACTTGAGCGATGAAATTATATATATTTCTTTCTTTCTCTCCCTCCCCGTCTCTCTCTCTCTCACTCTCTCTCTCTCTCTCTCTCTCTCTCTCTCTCTCTCTGCTTACATGAATTATGACACTTCATTTACTGTATTTGCTTTTATGCTTTTTGCCTTCATTATGACAGAGATGGTGAAAAGTAGGACAGTGCATCATTGACACGATGATGGGATGATTTGATTGAACATGCAGGATGCTTTAATATGCTTTAGTGTGACAGTATTTGAGTATAACATAATGTTCCTCTGCCCTGCTAGACCCAGTGGCTGAGCCACCAGTTGCTGAAGGCGATGCCGCCAGTGGTTTGTGTGCATGTGTGTGTGTGCGTGCGTGAGTGCGTGCGTGCGTGCGTGCGTGCGTGCGTGCATACTGCATTTGACTGTAAGTTGACGCAGTGTGTTCCTCTTACCCCGCTGCCCTGCTAGACCCAGTGGCTGAGCCACCAGTTGCTGAAGGCGATGCCGCCAGTGGTGTGTGTGTGTGCGCGTGTGTGCGTGTTTGCGTGTGTGTGTGTGTGTGTGTGTAGTGTGTGTATGCGTGCGTGCGTGCGTGCGTGCGTGCGTGCATGCATACAGTATTTGACTGTAACGCAATGTTCCTCTTACTCCACTACCCAGTGGCTGAGCCACCAGTTGCTGAAGGCGATGCTGCCCGTGGTCCATACAGTGTGTGTGTGTGTGTGTGTGTGTGTGTGTGTGTGTGTGTGTGTGTGTGTGCGTGTGTGCGTGTGTGTGTGTGTATGCGTGCGTGCGTGCATACAGTATTTGACTGTAACACAATGCTCTTCTTACCCCGCTGCCCTGCTTGATCCAGTGGCTGAGCCACCAGTTGCTGAAGGCGATGCCGCCAGTGGTGTGTGTGTGTGTGTGTGTGTGTGTGTGTGTGTGTGTGTGTGTGTGTGTGTGTGTGTGTGTGTGTGTGTGTAGTGTGTGTATGTGTGTGTGCGTGCGTGCATACAGTATTTGACTGTAACACAATGCTCTTCTTACCCCGCTGCCCTGCTTGATCCAGTGGCTGAGCCACCAGTTGCTGAAGGCGATGCTGCCCGTGGTGCCGATGAAGAGCAGCAGGTTGAGGACGAGGGCCAGGGGTCCGCCGGCCGCCTTGATGTAGGCCTTGTACACCGCCCAGGACACCGCCCCGGAGCCCTTCTCCTCCGCCTGCATCAGGGCACCACCTGCGGGGGGACACAGGACACGAGATTGCATTGCAGTGACACCCATACGCAGACTTCCGGCTGCTGCCTTGATGTACATGTAGGTCGACTTATGCATCTCCCAGGAGAGCGCGTCAGAACCTTGCTCCTCGCCCGCCCGCACCAGGGAACCTATACCAGAGACAAGATTAACACACGTTGTATGGCAGCGGACTATGCCCCCCTGTTCTTGTAAAGTCTCTTTGAACGAAAGCATCTGCTAGATTTAATGCACTGAAAGGTACGTAGTGGACAAATTATGATTGAGTTGAGTAAGTTCATCATTGAAGTCCCATTGTGTATTTCTTACAGCATGTCTGTTGTTCTCTGTTAGTACACCGATTAGTTGATCTGTCTCTGGATCATCTGGTTCAATAAAGCGGATGTTGAATTGTCATACAACAAAGATCATTTTGTGGCTGTGGATCAGTTGTACGTCTGTCAAGGAGGAATGATGTGAATAGGAGGGAGAGGGATAGGAGATGAAGAGGAAAGAAAGAAAGAAAGAAAGAAAGAAAGAAAGAAAGAAAGAAAGAAAGAAAGAAAGAAAGAAAGAAAGAAAGAAAGAAGAGAAAGGGAAAGGTAATAACATAAAAGAGCCAAGGAATTGATGAGTTCCCCATGGAAGGAGCAGAGAATGGAACACCAGAATAATGCATAGAAAGATGACGCATGAAACTTTGGAATAAGCAAGAGAAAGTACAATGAGAACACAGTGGGAAAGAAAAGTCAAGAACGGTGGGAGGAAAGAGAAAAGAAAGTAGGAGAGCGGGAAGGAGACAGCGTGAGTGATAACTTAATGAGGATCTGATTCTTGCATTTGAGATTTAGTTTAAAAAACTACCGGTATGTGAGGGGAGATTTTGACACCTTACCTCCTGATTTGGGC